>NC_133541.1:64056911-64319411 GCF_048773025.1 Camelus bactrianus
TAGATTTATACTACTATGCTCATTAGGTAATCTCTATACATACATAGTTGTCTGAAAACTATGATTCACTCTCATTTTTGTTTTTCATGGGATTAGAAAAACTTTAGGGTCATTTTGAATGCATACTATCTCCATAACTTTAGGCTCCTTTTAATGCTAGATGTATTTCTGAAAATGACTAAAACAACTACTTTTTTCAGTTCAGAATTTCCATTCAGTATTATTTGCATTAGGCCTTTTATGGCCCTAGATGCTTGGATTGTATGCCTTGTACCTGTATCATTTTTCCCCTCCTGGACTTTTAACACACTGGTCCCCACCATTATCAGCAGAATAAAAGCACAACTCCTTAGCAGTGCTTACAAAATCCAATCTTCCTTCTATCTCCAGCCTCATCTCGAATTTTATCCCTCAGTCCTCAACACTTCTCTTCCAAATCTGATCATCTATTTGTATTCTCCAACAAGAAAAATGTTCTTTATCCTCACACCTTCCATTTCCCAACTCTTCTATCATCAAATTGATTAGATGTTACTTTCTCTTACATGCTTTCCGTGACCTCCTACCCCCAACCCGCATTCTGTATTGAGCATCCCCTTTATTTTAACAACTTTTAAATGTTTACTTGGCTGTTTATCATCTATGTCCTCTAATTAGATTTTAACTTCCTTGAGGGAAGGAAAATGTATTGTTCACTTTGTATTCTTGGCCCCAGCACAAAGTTGAATTTTAATAAACAATAGAAGAATAAAATAATTTAAGTAAGTCACACAGAATAGAAAACAAACTTTTCTTATTTTATATAATATGCATTATATACTAACTTATGATTTTATTTCAACATTTCCTTTTATTATGTCTTAGGTCTGCACTCGATCACTCCAATTCTCAGAAGGCAAGAATGGTTTGGGGTTGTAATTTTCTTTGTAAATATTTATCATGGTTAAATAATCTTTTAAAGAGTATGGTAAATAATATTTTAAAATGTTAAATAAGGGCTAATGTGAGAGAAGCTGATTTTAAATATTAAAGTTTTTTAAGCATCAGGTTGACTCTTGAGGATTCTGACATCTTCCTTAACTTTATGAAAGACCTACACATTTGGTCTTTAAGCCTTAGATTTCTTTTTAATTAAGTAAGTTTATATTCTCAATATTTATGTGTATGCATATACATAAATAATGGATATTTATATATTCTGTATATATAAATATGTATGTTTACACATACATATATACAGAGAAGTGAAGAAACTTGCTGTACGTGAGCAGACAGAAAGGGAAAGAAAGAGATGGACTGACAAAACTATAAAGATGCTTATGTTCTCCAGTGAATCAGAAGAGCTTGCCACACCAACAATATAAGGGCCTTAAGAAAACCCCTTAGGGGGGAGGGTACAGTGCGTGCTTAGCATGCACAAGGTCGTGGGTTCAGTCCCCAGTACCTCCATTTAAAATAAACAAATGAATAAATAAGTCTAATTACCTTCCTCCCCCCTCCCCAAATTTGAAAAATTAAAAAAAAAGAGAAAACCCCTCTGTTTGGTTTCTGATGGAAACTACTAGATAGTATTTATTTCCACAAGGGAAGTTCAAAGAAAAGCATCTTAATCTCTCCATTTCACTTAGGCACTCTAATTGTGTGATGCTCTTAAAGAATTTTATTTCAAAGATTGCATTTCCACAAATTTGAAAAAATTCCAAGACAACAGAGTCTTGTTCATCTTTTACTAAACACCCTCCCCCTATCTTTCCCCTCCCCCACTGTATTTCAAGAAACTAAATCTGAAGGTTAGAGTTTTTTCCCAACTAGGGAACCTAACCTAATGAGATTCCTACTAGGGAACCATACCCATGATGATCTTAGGGGTAAATATATCGATACACTAATTACAAAGTTGAGGGTATTATTAAGCAATGAGAAATTGAAGAAAAATGTGTACTTATTTTATCTATAAAAATACAGAATTTAATAGCTGAATTAGATGTAGATAGGAATGGTCATTTGATTTGAAGATGTAGCTAACACCAGGATTTCTTGTGAATTCTGACTGCTTATCTGATGGGTGTTCATGCTGCTCTGACGACGAACATGTTGAATACCATCAATAGCTAGCTATCTGGACCGCCATTACGTTGTTTCAAGTGGTTCTTTGGCATGTTCCTGAAAACTCCCCTCTAGCTACTCTGTTATTCTCCTTCAGCTTTAATAAATTTGTGTTTCGTCATCATTAAGTGACCCATCAAGTTCTTGAATACCAAGTAGTGGTGCTAAAAGTACATGCTAAGTGTAAGAGGTTTACTTTTCTCCTTGGAGTCAGAAAGATACACTGCCACCTAGATCCCAAACTGCCTCAGCTATTACATAAAATGCAAGTGGCTTATTTCATGGTCTGGGGGTCTTGTCAGTACCCTCTTTTCTCTACTTTTTATATGTACAGTTATAGCACTTGAGAAACATTAAAAGAGCAGAGGAATGTGCCACAGACTTATTATAGTAATCTATCAAATTGTTTTGCATGGCCCTGACCTCATGTACTGAGCTGCTTTCCTTATGAAATAATAAAAGCCTAAACTAAGCTCTTAATTTCTGGATTCTGTTGTACCCAGTGCTACACAGTGTAGCAACTGAATATTTCTAATCTTCGTAAGCTATTGCTGTCACTTTGATAAGTTTAATGTGATGTATATTTAATATATTTACTACTTTCTTAAGTCAGCAAAGAGCTAGACAGTAATAGATACTGTACTCAAAAAAGACTTATTGTGACTGCCATTTTGATGACAGTGCTGAAATATATTGATTTACACGGTCCTTACTTTGCAAGGCGTGCTTTACAAATAATTAGCAAACCTGTCATAACAGCCCTATGAGATAGGTTTCATTATTAACTGTACTTTATACCTCTGAAAAGTGAGGCATAGAGTGGTTAAGTAACTTACCCAAGATCACAGTGCAAAAAAGGGGAGAAAATTAAAATACAGACTGTCTGACTCCAGAGGTTATGATCCTAATTATTACAACTTGCACCACACAGATTCCCCTAACAGGTGGTATATGACTTATACATTATCAATATTATAGTCTCTCCCTTTTACTTCTTTAATATTAATTATGTGATATGATTTATACTATGAATTTCAGCCATAATGAAAATAAGTGTCCAGAGGAATTAACTAGTATTCATGATACCACCTTATTAAATTAAAACTACTCTCCTGAAACAAATCCCATATTTTTCACCTTGTGTCACATAGCCTTCTGGGTCAGCCCTGGTCCCACTTGCAATTGGCATTCTCTAGTCCCTACACTGTGGGACCTTAATATTACGATGCAAACGACACTTAAAATGTTTTAAAAACAACACAATCTCAAATTATAGTCGTGCCTTAGGCAGAATTTGTAGGTCAAGCAGTAAACTTCTATAAAGCTTTAATTTCATCAGAAATGCAATAACTAAAAGCATAATATCCTGATAATGGGCACTAGTGACTTGGCTTTGAACTTTTGTATCTATACAAAAACAAGAAGTCCTTGGGCTTCATGAGGCAAGTGAGCAGATGAAACTTAAACTTGTATTTAAACTGTAACCTCAGTGAAGAAAATATATTTTTCCCCTTAAAATATACTTTAATGTTAAAGCATTATTATCTAATAATATTATAGTGACACCAATATTACTTTGGTCAGTATTGGACCAATGTATCTTTTTCATTCTTTTGTTTTCAAATATTCTGTCCTGAAATTTTAGTAATCCTCTCATATGCAGTATAAGGTAGGCACAATAGTGGCCCAAAGACGTCCATGTCCTAATCTCATTGACCTGTGAATGTTACCATACATGCCAAAAGGAACGCTGCATATGCAACTGAGGTTGTGAACCTCAAGATGGGGTGATTATTATGCATTATCTGGGTAGGCCTCATCTAATCACATGATTCCTTAAAAGACAAACTTTTCTGGCCGTGGTCAGAGAGAGATGCAACAAGAGAAGAAAGGTCAATCAAATGCGGCATGAGGAGGACTGTACTTGCCACTGCTGCTCTTCAAGATGGAGAGGGGCCATAAACCAAGAATGTAAGAAGACTCCAAAGCTTACAAAAGGCAACAGAATGTCCTAGAGCCTGCAGAAAAGAACAGATATAGCCCTGCAGAAACCTTGATTTTAGCCCAGTGAGACTAGTATTGGATTTATGACTTATAGAACCACAAGAAAATAAAATTATAGCTTTAAGGAACTAAATTTGTGGGAATTTATAATGCAAGTCATAGAAAACTAACACAATGACTGTGTATTATTTACTTTGTATCTCATTTGAGAATTCCAACTTTAAAATGTAATAATCTGTTTACATTAATTGTAAAAGTTTATTTATTTTTAATAAATATATGAACATTATTTACATACTATTACTTACATAGTACCATTTTAATAAAATTTATTTTTGTTTGTTTATAAAAGATTTTTATTGTGAAACTAAATGATACAGGTCATTTATTTGTACTTAAAAAAGTTAGGTTTATTGAGGCATAACTGACACATAAAATCTTCAACTTTAATAATATATAATTTACATATAAAAATTTCAACTTTTTGAAGTATAACTTAAACATGAAATTATACATTTAAATATTTGTATATATTTATTTTTAAACATGTGCTGATTTACAATACAAATTCATTTCTTTGCTCATCTGTTTTTGTATTTTTGTTCCCCTTTCCTTTTCTTTTTAACAATTTTTATTGAGTTATAATCATTTTACAATGTTATGTCAAATTCCAGTGTAGAGCACAATTTTTTAGTTATACATGAACATATATATATTCATTGTCACATTTTTCTCTCTGTGAGCTACCATAAGATCTTGTATATATTTTCCTGTGCTATACAGTATAATCTTGTTTATCTATTCTACAATTTTGAAATCCCAGTCTATCCCATCCCACCCTCTGCCCCCCTGGCAACCACAAGTCTGTATTCTATGTCTATGAGTCTATTTCTGTCCTGTATTTACGCTTTGTTTTTGTTTGTTTGTTTTTGTTTATTAGATTCCACATATGAGCGATCTCATATGGTATTTGTCTTTCTCTTTCTGGCCTACTTCACTTAGAATGGCATTCTCCAGGAGCATCCATGTTGCTGCAAATGCCGTTATGTTGTCGGTTTTTATGGCTGAGTAGTATTCCATTGTATAAATATAGCACATCTTTATCCAGTCATCTGTTGATGGACATTTAGGCTGTTTCGATGTCTTGGCTATTGTAAATAGTGCTGCTATGAACATTTGGGTGCAGATGTCATCCTGAAGTAGGGTTCCTTCTGGATACAAACCCAGGAGTGGGATTCCTGGGTCATACAGTAAGTCTATTCCTAGTCTTTTGAGGAATCTCCACACTGTTTTCCATAGTGGCTGCACCAAACTGCATTCCCACCAGCAGTGTAGGAGGGTTCCCCTTTCTCCACAGCCTCTCCAGCATTTGTCATTTGTGGATTTTTGAATGACAGCCATTCTGACTGGTGTGAGGTGATACCTCACTGTAGTTTTGATTTGCATTTCTCTGATAATTAGTGATAAAAGGCATTTTTTCATGTGCCTATTGATCATTTGTATGTCTTCCTTGGAGAATTGCTTGTTTAGGTCTTCTGCCCATTTTTGGATTGGGCTGTTTATTTTTTTCCTATTGACTCATATGATCTGCTTAGATATTCTGGAGATCAAGCCTTTGTCGGTTTCATTTGCAAAACTTTTCTCCCATTCTGTAGATTGTCCTTTTGTTTTACTTATGGTTTCCTTTGCTGTGCAGAAGCTTGTATGTTTAATTAGGTCCCATTTGTTTATTCTTGCTTTTATTTCTTCTAGGAGAAAATTTTTGAAATGTATGTCAGATAATGTTTTGCCTATTTTTTCCTCTAGGAGGTTTATTGTATCTTGTGTTATGTTAAGGTTTTTGATCCATTTTGAGTTGATTTTTGTATATGGTGTAAGGGAGTGTTCTAGCTTCACTGTTTTACATGCTGCTGTCCAGTTTTCCCAACACCATTTGCTGAAGAGACTGTCTTTATTCCATTGTGTATTCTTACCTCCTTTGTTGAAGATTAGTTGACCAAAAGTTTGTGGGTTCATTTCTGGGCTCTCTGTTCTGTTCCATTGGTCTATATGTCTGTTTTTGTACCAATACCATGCTGTCTTGATGACTGTAGCTCTATAGTATTGTCTGAAGTCTGGGAGAGTTATTCCTCCAACCTCTTTTTCTTCAGTAATGCTTTGGCAATTCTAGGTCTTTGATGGTTCCATATAAATTTTATTATGATTTGTTCTAGTTCTGTGAAATATGTCCTGGGTAATATGATAGGGATTGCATTAAATCTGTAGACTGCCTTGGGCAGTGTGACCATTTTAACAATATTGATTCTTCCAATCCAAGAACATGGAATATCTTTCCATTTTTAAAGTCTTCTTTAATTTCCTTCATCAATGGTTTATAGTTTTCTGTGTATAATTCTTTCACCTCCTTGGTTAGACTTATTCCCAGATATTTTATTACTTTGGGTGCTATTTTAAAGGGGATTGTTTCTTTACTTTCTTTTTCTGTTGATTCATCGTTAGTGTAAAAAAATGCAACTGATTTTTGAACGTTAATGTGGTAACCTGCTACCTTGCTGAATTCTTCGATCAGCTCTAGTAGTTTTTGTGTGGACCTTTTAGGGTTTTCTATATATAGTAACATGTCGTTGGCATAGAGTGACACTTTTACCTCTTCTTTTCCAATTTGCATCCCTTTTATTTCTCTCTCTTGCCTGATTGCTGTGGCTAGGACTTCCAGGACTATGTTGAATAGGAGTGGTGATAGTGGGCAGCCTTGTCTTGTCCCAGATTTTAGTGGGACGCTTTTGAGTTTTTCACCATTGAGTACTATGCTGGCTGTAGATACGTCATATTTAGCTTTTATTATGTTGAGATATGTTCCCTCTATACCCACACTTTGGTGAGAGTTTTTAATCATAAATCGGTGTTGAATTTTATCAAATGCTTTTTGTCCATCTATTGAGGTGATCATGTGGTTTTTGTCCTTTTGCTTGTTGATGTGATGTACTACAATGATTGATTTGCATATGTTGAACCACCGTTGTGTCCCTGGGATGAACCCCACTTGATCATGATGTATAATCTTTTTTATGTGCTGTTGGATTGCATTTGCTAAAATTTGGTAAGGATTTTGGCATCTATGTTCATCAGTGATATTGGCCTATAATTCTCTTTTTTGGTAATGTCTTTGCCTGGTTTTGGTATCAGGGTGAAGTTGGCTACATAGAATGAGTTTGGGAGTACTCCCTTCTTTTCAGCCATCTGGAAGAGTTTGAGAAGGACAGGTCTGAGTTCTTTGTATGTTTGGTAGAATTCCCCGGTGAAGCCATCTGGTCCTGGACTTTTATTTGTAGAGAGGTTTTTAATTGCCAATTCGATTTCATTTCTAGTGATTGGAGTGTTCAAGTGGTCAGTTTCTTCTTGGTTCTATCTTGGTGGAAAGTATGTTTCCAGAAATTTGTCCATCTCTTCTAGGTTATCCAGTTTGGTTCCATATAGTTTTTCATAATATTCTTGTATGATATTCTGTATTTCTATTTTATTTGTTGTTTTCTCCATTTTCCTTTCTTATTTTGCTAATTTGTGCTCTCTCTTTTTTCTTCTTTGTGAGTTTGGCCAGAGGTTTGTCGATTTTATTTACTTTTTCAAAAAAACAGCTTTTGGTTTGGTTGATTTTTTCTATGGTCTTGTTAATCTCTATTGTATTTATTTCCTCTCTGATCTTTATTATTTACTTCCTACTGCTGCTTTTTGGGGCTTTTTGTTCTCCTTTTTCTAATTCATTCAGGTGGTGGGTTAAATTGTTTATTTGAGATTGTTCTTTTTTGAGGAAGGCCTGTATCGCTATAAACTTCCCTGTTAGCACTGCCTTTGCTGTGTCCCATAGGTTTTGAGTGGTTGTGCTTTCATTGTCATTTGTCTCAAGGTATTTTTTAATTTCAGCTTTGATTTCCTCGTTTACGCATTGTTTTTTCAATAACATATTGTTTAATCTCCATGTTTTCCTTTTTTTCTCCTTTGTTTCTCTGTTGTTGATTTCCAGTTTCATGGCATTGTGGTCAGTAAAGATGCTTGAGATAATTTCTATCTTCTTAAAATTGTTGAGGTCTCTTTTGTGCCCAAGTATATGATCAATCCTGGAAAATGTTCCATGTGCACTTGAAAAGAAAGTATATCCTATTTTTTGGGGGTGCAATGCTCTGAAAATATCCACCAAATCTAACTTTTCTATTTCTCTGTTGCCTTGTTTATTTTCTGTCTGGAAGATCTGTCTAGTGATGTTAATGCACTGTTAAAATCTCCAACTATGATTGTATTCCAATCAGTATCCCCCTTTATCTCTGTTAGTAATTGTTTTATGTATTTAGGTGCTCCTATATTGGGTGCATATATATTAACGAGTGTAATATCCTTATCTTGTATCACTCCTTTAATCATTATAAAATGTCCTTCTTTATCTTTTTTATGGCCTTTGTTTTAAAGTCTATTTTGTCTGAAATCAGTACTGCAACACCTGCTTTTTTGGCTTTTCCATTTGCATGGAATATCCTTTTCCATCCTTTCACTCTCAATCTATGTGTATCCTTCTCCCTAAAGTGGGTCTCTTGTATGCAGCATATTGAAGGTTCTTGCTTTATTATCCAGTCTGCCACTCTATGTCTTTTGACTGGAGCATTTAGTCCATTAACATTTACAGTAATTAATGATAGATGTGTTTACTGCCACTTTGAACTTATCTTTGCAGTTGAATTGGTATATCCTCTTTGTTCCTTTCTTCTTCCTTTTGTGGTTTGGTAATTTTCCTTTGTATTTTCATGGTTTTTATTTAATTTTTGTGACTCTCTTGTCAGTTTCTGGCTTGTGGGTATCCTTTTTCGTAAACCTATTAGCCCATTACTATAACTGTTTTTATTACACTGATAGTAACGTGATCTCAAACCCATCCTACTATTAAAAAAATTTAAAAAAGAAAGAAAAAGATATTCTATATTTCCCTGCCTCCCTCTCCCACTCTCAGTGATTTGTATGTCTTCTTTCCTAATTTCATGTTTATTTTATTTGTAATTCATGAGTTATCACTATTCCAGTTGTGAGTTTCTCATTTCTGTAGCATCATGTTGCTTTTCTATTTAGAATAGACCTTTCAAAATTTCTTTTAGCATGGGTTTAGTGTTGCTAAACTTCTGCAGCTTTTTCTTGTCTGTGAAATTCTTTATTTCTCCTTCTATCCTAAAGGATAGCCTTGCTGAATAAAGTATCCTAGGCTGCATCTTTCATTCAGGACTTTGAATATATCTTGCCACTCCCTTCTGGCCTGTAGTGTTTGCGTAGAGAAATCAGCTGAGAGCCTTATGGGGGTTCCCTTGTAACTTACTCCTTGCTTTTCTCTTGCTGCCTTTAGAATCATTTCTTTATCCTTGACTCTGGCCATCTTGATTATGATTTGTCTTGGTGTGGGTCTATTTGGGTTCTTCCTGTTTGGAACCCTCTGAGCTTCCTGTACTTGGATATCTGATTCCTTTAAGTTTGGGAAGTTTTCAATCATGACTTCTTCAAAAACCTTTTCAATCCCCTTTGATCTTTCTTCCCCTTCTGGGACCCCTATTATGCAAAGATTGCTTTATATTATCCCATAGGTCCCTTATGCTATTTTCATTATTTTTTTATTTGTTTATCTTGTAGCTCTTCTGAATGGGTGCTTTCTATTGTCCTGTCTTCTAGGTCACTAATTCGCTCTTCTGTAATATCTAGTTGGCTTTGCACAGCTATTAGATCATTCCTCATCTCTGTCAATGAGTTTACGCATTCTACTTAGCTCTTCTTTATAGCTTCAATTTCATTTTTGACATATTTTATATCTCTAAACACTATCTCTTTTAATTCCTTCAGCAATTCGATCACTCCTTTTTTGAAATTTTGATCTAGTAGGCTATCGATGTCTATTTCGTTGATCTTTCTTTCAGGGGATTTCTCTTGTTCTTTTAATTGGGAAAGGTTTCTCTGCTTCTTCATCTTGCTCATACCTCTCTGACACTGTGGTTTATGGAGTATCAGTTATCTATTTTGGTCCTTAAGGAGTTTATCTATCTAATGCCTATTTACGAATAAGACTTAGGAAAAAAAGAAAAAATAAGAGAGAGAGAGAAAGAATTTTAAAAGAAGGGAGAAAGAAGGTTTGAAAACAGTGTATAATGAATAATAGAAGAGTGAGTTGAAGCAGAATATCAATCGGGTTGAGACATCCTTTTAAAACCTTTAAAAAAGAAACCTGTGTCTAATCAACAAGAAGACATCAAAACCCAAGAGAAGTAGAAATGAATTAAGAAGTAAAAATTAAGAGGGTAATAGAAAATAGAACAGGTAAAAACAGATTTAAAAAAAAAAGTGGGGGGAGGTTGTCGGTGTTCTCCTGGAGTCTGTGTACTTTTAATGTGAAGTCTTTCTGTCTTCGTCCTGTTTTGGAAGCTCAGCTTGCTGTTTCCAGAAGCCCTCCATTGGCGCCCTCTTCTGTGCTGCCCCCAGCACCTGTCGGCAAGATCGCTCCTCCTCCTAACACTGGGTCAGGTGCAGCTCTCCTCTGCTGTGGACGGGCGGGTCACTGCCCCTCCAGATGCCGCTGTCAGATGTTGCAGACTGGCCGGGTAGGAGGGCGGGTCTTGCCCCCTCCCAGCACCTCGGTCAGGGGCTGTGTTCCTGCCCGAAAGGTGGGGGGCCGCCCTCCCTCTCCTGGCGCCGGTAGCTCCGCTGCTCTGTGCGGCTGCTCGCTCCACCCTGGTCGGCGCTCCGCCCTGGTCGGCGCTCTGCAGGTGGGCTCGGGGAAGACCTGTCCCTGCTCTGAGGCAAAACCCAGCTCCTTGTTTGTCTTTGTGGAGCAAGTTCTCTGAGGGACCAGGATGGAAGGGTTCTATCTGCCTCTGGCTGTAGACATGTCTCAGTCTGGCCTTTGAGGCTGCTAAGCCCTTAGGTGCATATGCAGGTTTTGCCCCCGCCCCTGCCTGAGTGCTAAGTGTGGAGGATATGGGGGCTGTGCCTGAGCCCCGCCTCTCTTCCCCCGAAAACTTTCCGCGGGTTTTCACAGATGGGGGTGTGCACCCTTCCCCCGAGAGCACATCAACCTTGCTGTTTTATGGAGGGCCCAGGTGGTTCTGCCCTGTGCACCCACAGCCACGGCGCACAGCCCCCTACAGTCCCCCGGGGCTGCCTCAGTGCAGCCGCCCCCGTCCTCCGCCCGGCTTGGGCAGCCTGGCCCTGCCCGCCACTGCTGGCCCGCGTCTCAGGCTGGGTGTCGGGGGGACCCTCTGTGCCCATTTAACTTAGTTCTGTTAGTCAAGGGCTGCTCTGTACAGATCCGAGCCTCGGAGGCTCCTCCTCTGTCCCGCTGGCCTCTCAGTTGGAGAGGGGAGACCCAGCGAGCGAGCGCCAGTCCTCCTTTGCCGCTCCCTCCCCGCGGGACCCGTCCCGCGCTGCTTTGCCTTTTGTTCTTTCTTTTTTCCTTTTCTCCTACCAGATTTTTGGCATCTTTATCTTTTGAAGAGGGCGATGTTCTGTCGGAGTTCTGCAGGTGCTCTGGTTGGCTGAGTGGGTCTGTGGATGTGAGTCTTGGTGCATTTGTGGGAGAGGGTGAGCTACCAGCATCCTTCTGCTCCGCCATCTTCTCTCTTCTCCTCAATTTCTATCTTCTTAAAATTGTTGAGGCTTCTTTTGTGCCCAAGACATGATTAATCCTAGAAAATGTTCCATGTGCACTTGAAAAGAATGTATATCCTATTTTTGGGGGGCCTAATGCTCTGAAAATATCCACCAAATCTAATTTTTCTATTGTATTATTTAATTTCTCTGTTGCCTTATTTATTTTCTGTCTTGAAGATCTGTCTAGTGATGTTAGTGTGGTGTTAAAATCTCTGACTATGATTGTATGCCCATCAATATCCCCCTTTATCTCTGTTAGTAATTGTTTTACGTACTTAGCTGCTCCTATATTGGGTGCATTATTCTCCTTTCCTGACTTCCTCTGACTTCATCAAGATTTTTGTCTTTCTTCCCTTTCATTAGATAGAGGGAAGTTTTATGTTCTCTTTGTATTGCTTTTATTATTTTAAAAAGTCAAACTTATTTTGTTTCTGTATCTTAATTTGGAACAATACAAATGCAATAAAATATGTTTTCACATATCAACCCAAACCTATTATTCTAGTTACCATTTGATAGCGTTTTAAGTTCTACCTTCTTTTTAAATATCCTCCAAATAGTTCACTATTTTCAATATGATTACATTAGAGTCAATGATTATTTGGATTGTTTTCACAGGTTTAGCTGTTTCTTTGCTTATGACTGTTTTTCTTAGTTCACTCTTTCCTTTTGGATATTATTTCTTTCTCCGTGAATTCTAGTGTGTGTTCACTACAAAAAAACAATGAAACACAAAAGAAGGCAGAGATAGAGGAAATGAGAAGCCAAAAAGGTACAGGACATATGGAAAAAAAATAGCAAAATGGCAGAGAAGTGGTCTTTTTTTAAAATCAATAATTACATTAAATGTAAATGCAGTAAACTTTAAAATCAAAAAGCAGTGATTGGAAGATGAATTTAAAAAAAATGAGCCAACTTACACAGCATTATACATTTGTTCAAATTCATAAAATTTGTAACACCAAGAGTGAAATCTAAGGTAGATTATAGTCTTTGGGTAATTATAATGTGTCAACATAGGTTCATCAGTTGTAACAAATATACCCTCTAGTGAGAGATGTTAATAATGAAACAGGCTATATGCATGTGTGTAGGCAGAGGGTGTATGATAAATCTCTATACTTCCTTCTCAATTTTGCTGTGAACTTAAAACTGCTCTAACACTGGCTTAAGGATGTAATTGAAAGTAAGTAAATAGGTTCAAAGTGAAGAGACAGAAAAAGATACTCCAGGCAAATGGTAACCAAAAGAGAGCTGGAGTAGCTATACTAATATACAAAATTTACTTTAATGCAAAAACTTTTCTGAGAGACAAGGAAGAGCATTGTAAACTGATAAAAGGTCAATCATCAGGAAGGTATAAAAATTATAATTATGTATGCACCAAATACAAGAGTCCCAACTACAGGGAATGAATTTTGACCGAATTGGAGGGAAAAATAGGCAGTTCTACAGTAACAGTTGGAGACTTCGATACATTACTTTCAATAATAGATAGGATATCTAGACAGAAAGTTAATATGGAAATAGAGAGCTTGAAAACACTATAAGCCACTGAGATCTAGTAGATAAATATAACTCTAGTCAACAACAACACAATATCCTCATTTTCCAGTGCACATGGAACACCCTATAGGAATGAACGTATGTTAGACCACAAAACAAATGTCAAAAAATTTTTAAAAACTGAACTCATGCAAAGTATCTACTCCTGCCACAATGGAAAGAAGCTTGAAATCATAACAGAAGGAAAACTGGAAGACAAACAAGTGTGTGGAAAGTAAACAATACACTCCTTAACAATAATGATCAAAGAAGAAACCATAAGGGAAATTGTAGCATATCTTGAAAATAAGGAAGATGAGATCACAGAATATCAAATCTTAGAGAGTCTACCAAAAGCAGTACTCAGAGAAGTACATAATTGTAACAACTACATTCAAAAAGAAGAGCAAAATCAAACCAATAACCTAACAGTACACCTGGAGGAACTAGAGAACTAAGCCCAAAACTAGCACAGGAGGAAAATAATAAAGACTAAGGTGGAGATAAATAAAATAGAGAATAGTAAAACAATAGAAAAATCAGTAAAATCAAAAGATGTTCCTTTGAAAAAAACCAAAAAACAAAAAAACTGACATTTAGCTAGACTGATGACAAAAAATCAGAAAAGGTAAAAATAACTAAAATCAGAAATGAAAGTGAAGATCATTAACTACCAACTTTACAGAAACAAAAAGGTTTATAATAGAATATTGTAAGTAATTATATGCCAACAAATTAGAAAATCAAAGTGGAATGGACGAATTTCTAGAAACAACAAAAATTACCTAAACAACTTCATGAAAAAATAAAAATCTCAACAGACTTGACATGAAAGATTAAATCAGTATTAAAATACCTCCCAGTAAAGAAAATTCTAGTACTCGATGGCCTCATTGGTGCATTCTATGAAACATTTAAAGAATTAATATCAATTCTTCTCAAACTCCTCCAAAGAATAGAAGAGGAGAGAATACTTCGTAACTCATTCTTTGCGACCAGCATTTCCTTGATACCAAAGATAGATAAAGAGATTACACAAAATGAAATTTACTGAATAATAATCCTTATGAATATAGATGCAACAAATCCTCCACAAAATACTAACAAACTAATTCCAAAAGCATACTAACAGAATTATACATCATGATTAACTGGGATTTATCCAAGGATAAATCTTATGTTGTGATTCAACATAAGAAAATCAATCAATACCTCACTTTAAAAAAATGAAGAAAAAAGTTACATGATCATTTCAATAGATGGCATGTAACAAAATCCAATACCCTTTTATGATAAAGAAACAAAAGCACTTGAGACTAGGAATTGAAGGGAATTTTCTCCATATGATAAAGGGCATCTATGAAAAACCCACAGCTAACATCACACTCATTGGCAAAAGACTGAAAGCTTTCCTCTTAATATCAGGAAAAAGACAAGGATGCTCACTTTCGCCACTGTTACTAACTGTTTTACTGAAAGTTATAGTCAGAGCAATTAGCCAAGAGAAATAAATGGGGAGAGCCATTCAAACTGCAAAGGAAGAAGTAAATCATCTCTATTCACAAATGGCATTATTTTATACACAGGAAAAAAAAAAGGACAAGAAGTCCACAAGAAAGCTATTAAAGCTAATAAACAAATTTAGCAAAGTTGCAGGTTACAATATCAACACATAAAAATCAGCGGTATCATTCACTTGCAATGAACAATGCAAAATTAAAATTAAGAAAGCAACCATACTTACAATAGCATACATAAAGTTAAAATACCTAGGATTCAATTTAGCCAAGGAGGTGAAAGTCTTGTATATTGAAAACTACAGAATATTGGTGAAAAACATTAAAGAAAACCTAAATAAGTGGGAAGAAATTTTGTGTTAATGGATTATTAAAAAATATTGTTAAGATGTCAGTATTACCCGAACAATCTACAGATTTAACATGAAATTCCTATCAAGATTCCAACAGCCTTTTTTTCAGAAATAGAAAATCAGATCTGTAAATGTATATGAAGTTTCAAAGTGCACTAAAATAGCCAAAACATTCTTGAAAAAAAAAAAAGAAATTGGAGAACTCCAATTTTCCAACTTCAAACTTACTATCAAGCTACAGAAATCAAAGCATTGTAGCATTGGCATAAAGAGAGACATATAAACCAATGGAATATAACTGAGATTTCATAAATAAGCCCATTTATCTATAACAACTGATTCTTGCCAAAGTTACCTAGTTACTAATTTCTTAAACAAATGGCACTAAAACAACTGGATTTTCACATGTTAAAAAAAAAAAAAAAAGTTACCCAACAAAAATTAATTCAGTATGGATAAATGACCTAAACATAAGAGCTAAAACCATAAACCTCTTAAAGAAAAGAAAATAATCAAATCTTCACGACCTTCAAATTTTCAATGGATTCTTAGATATGAATACCAAAAGCATGACCACAAAGAAGAAACAGATAAATTTATCTCGATAGATAGAGAAAATGCATTTGATAAAATTCAACATCCATTTATGATAAAAACTCTTACCAACGTGGGCATAGAGGGAACATACCTAACATAATAAAAGCTATTTATGACAAACCCATGGACAACACAGTACTCAATGGGGAAAAGCTGAAAGCCTTCTCACTAAAATGTGGAACAAGACAAGGATGTCCACTCTCACCATTTCTGTTTGACATAGTATGAGAAGTCCTAGCCATAGCAATCAGACAAATAAATAAATCAAAGAGATCCAAATGGAAGAGAAGAGGTAAAATGGTCACTATAAGCAGATGACGTAATACTATACATAAAAAACCCTAAGGCCTCCACACAAACTACTAGAGCTGATAAAATAATTCAACAAGACAGCAGGATACAAGATTAACATACAGAATTTAGTTGCCTTTCTTTACGCTAACAATAAAATATCAGAAAAGGAAATTTACAAAAATAATCACTTTTAAAATCACGTCAGAAACAATATTTAGGAATAAATCTGACCATGGAGGTCAAAGACGTATACACTGAAAACTATAAAACACTGATTAAGGAATTTAAATATCATTTGAAGAAATGGAAGGATAGCCCATATTCTTGGATTGGAAGAATTAATATTGTTAAAATGGCCAGACTACCCTAAGCAATCTACAGATTTAACGTGATCCTTATCAAATTACCCAGGACATTTTTCGCAGAACTAGGATCCCAAAATATATATGGAGTCACAAAAGATCCAGAATTACCAAAGCAATACTGAAGAAAAAGAATGAAGTTGGAGGAATAACCCTCCTAGACTTCAGACAATACTATAGAGATGCAGTAATCAAAACAGCATGGTTTTGGCCCAGAAACAGACATATAGATCAATGAAACAGAACAGA
The DNA here is from genome assembly GCF_048773025.1 of Camelus bactrianus. Taxonomy (NCBI): domain Eukaryota; kingdom Metazoa; phylum Chordata; class Mammalia; order Artiodactyla; family Camelidae; genus Camelus; species Camelus bactrianus. The sequence goes on from NC_133541.1 coordinate 64,073,607, forward strand.
GAGCCCAGAAATAAACCCACAAATTTTTGGTCAATTAATCTTTGACAAAGGAGGCAAGAACATACAATGGAATAAAGACAGTCTTAGAAAACACAGCTTCACCTTGGGAAAAAAAAAAACAAAAAAAAACAGATGAGGAAGCAGAGGTTCCAAGGGCAGAGCATGACTAGACAAGCGGCCCCCGGAAGGCCGAACGAGCACTCAAGGCTGCATAAAGCAACTGTGCCAATTTTCCAGCCTTCATTTATTTTTATTATATTCCTGTGAACATGTTCCTCACCAACTATGAAATACACAGCTAAATGAGGAAGTGATACCACATAAAACTTCTATGACTAGATTTTTTTTTTTAACAGGACTAAATCTTCCTATGTACACAGTCTCTTCCCAGACACAGAATATACATTCAAAGAAGCATCAGAAGTATTAATTGTTTACAGCATCTTTCCTTACCATGCTTGGTTATTTCTAACAAAAACCATATTTGCATCTGGGTGTCTCTGTGTTCTTATCAGCAACTTGATTCCTGGATTCAAGTTACTCTGGTTTTCCTTATTATTAGGCAAAAATTATATTTAACATACCAAAGAGGAAACGACTAACTAGGGTTTTAATATGAGTAAACTTAATTCAAATAATACAAAGTCATTTACTTGGCTGTTATTCAAATAGTTACAGGAAAGACAGGAACTAGGTCTTGACACATTGTTCTAACTTCACACAATCACACAGGGTAGACCCAGAGGCTGGTTTTGTAGCAAGAACCTCCCTGTGACAGCTCAACGCCAAGGCTGTGGTTTTGAAAATATAAAACCATTATTTTTTTTTCCTTTATCCCCTTCTCCATGATTACATCTTCTGCTTCTCCTGCCCAATTTACAAGACTCAAGGCTCTGAAGACACAGTGCCACAAAAAATAGCTTCAACTAGCATTGACTTTCATTATTCATATTTTATAAGGCAAAAATTAGCCGACGCGTTTCTGTCGTGGATACAGCGAGAGGTGAATAAACAAACATAATCAGATTTCTTTTTATATGTGGCCATCTCTGATTATATTATTCCGCATAGATTTTTCTTTTTTTTCAGGTGGAAGCTAAAAGCACCAACTGAGGAGAAAAGATTTTCAGTGTCAGTGAAGTTAAAACATGTCAGCAGCAGTTCCTTGGGTGAATATTGTCTCACATGAAAGAAAGGATGGATTGAATTCATATCTGAAACAAGACAAGATTTTCCATCTGACCTCATTATGTGTTTCTCTGGAGTGCATCCCTGGGTTTCTGCCGGAACTGAAATGGGTTGTGTGGAAACCAAATATAAAACAGTTCAGCATTGCTGTTAACTGACGTATCTTAATAAGATGGGGTATTTATTGTTTTGCCACTGTCATCTCTTAACTCTAAAAGTCATAATGATGTGCTGGATCCCTTTGTTAAAGCAATCCCCTTAAGTGAAGGCATGTACTAATGAAAGGCTTTATGCTGCACAGTTGGAAACAAAGATGAAGTAGCGTTACTGCGTATCACAGAGATTTATATTGAGAATTTTTTATGGAAAGATTTTTAGAAACTCGACCGTTGTATCCTTATAAATAATTAAACGTACAAATGATCATTGTCCCATACAGCTGGTTTCCTTTTCTGTGAGCACTGGTAATCAATTCAAGAATATATTGCTTTAAAGCAATTTATAGCATTTTTCATTATTCCTGATCATACTAGAAAATTATTCAGAGGTCAGAAATAATAGAAAAGTTTCCTCTAGGTTACCCTTGTGCTACATAGACAGATTTCCTAGAAAGTAACTGTATCATACAAAAGGCATCTTTTTTCCTTCAGTTTTATTTGTACAAAGGCTTAAATGTATATGCGCTTATATATATATTTGCATATATCACACTAATTGATAAACATACCATTATTTACATTACTGTATGCAAATATATCCATTTACATATACACACATTATGATTTTATTTTTAAATATAGTCAATGTAGGGAAAATATTAGTTAGAACTCTAAAAATCTACCACTATTGAAATGTTCCCATAATCTCTGAGCTATTCTGTAAATTATCATTATCCTTAAGAATGAATCATGGCAGTAAACTACTCAAAAGAGGTCATCACATAAGTCTCTCTATATAGGTATAGATTTAAATATAACGTAGATACAATGAGATGTACTATTTTGGTGAAATTAATATATCTTCTATAATAATTTGACATACAGTTCATATTTTTATTTGCTACAGTAACACATTGTTAAATCAATGTTCATTTTATAAAAGAATACATTCCAAACTGTAGAATCTAATGAATATGTTAACTTGGACAATTTTAAGGATTTAATTGAATCGTCTGGTCGGCATGTTTGATATGGACTCTAAAATCTTCTGGCACACAATAAACCTTTTAAATTTACCACCTGAGGAGAATTAAATCTTTTGATAACTGAAAGGTCATGTGACCTGGGATACTTTTTATTTTATAAAAAATAACTAGTTTATCCAAAAAAAAGGATACTTATAAAATGCATTGTGTTTTAATGCTAGGAATGCAGAAACTAAGTTAAGGTCCCTCCATTCAAGATGCCACCTATCAAATACAGAGCCTCTGTCTAGTGAGTTGTTGTGAGAAACTAAATAAAAAACTTACATACTTGGTTGTTTCTTCTAGGAAGTGGCACTTAATCCCCCCACCCTTGAGACACAGTGACTCATAAGAAAACACGAGAGAGAAAAACAGTGACTTTACAGTGGAGAAACCTGGCAAACACAACCTTAAGCAAGCCACGAAGGCTAACACTGTAAGTGACCCGCAGTGGATAGGAAGTCCCCCTGACATGTGATGAGATAATCTCTCTGCTATTCTTGCCAAAACTGTATAACCCCAGACTAGTCTAATAAAAAAATTTAAATAAACCTGGATTAGGTGATGGTTCTGTAAGCTCTTCAGCCAGAACTCCTCAAGACTGCCAAGGTCATAATCAACAAGAAAAGCCTGAGACTCGTTCACACATCAGAGGGAACCAGGATAACGACATGTAATGTGGTTCCCTGTATCAGGTCTGGAACAGAAAGAGGACATTCAGGAAAAACTGGTGAAACACAAATAGATCTAGAGATCAGTTAAAAAATAAAACAATTCACATATAACTTTAAAGTCTAACAAATAGCTCTATTATATTTTTTTAAAAAGGAATTATTATTGCATCAACAGCAAATCAATCGTAAACTAGCTGTCAAGAATGAGGGAAACTCAGCGTTCCCTATGGTCAGGCCAATGTCACACACTGAGTATGGTGTCACAGATCGCAACATGGGAGTCTATAATTAAGGATCCTGAAGGATCCTCAGCCAGTCGTTAGCAAACTGTTGTTTGCAGAACAATAGAAACTTCAGAGAGGGCAGTGCTGATCAGTGAAAAGACAAGGCATTAGCCACGTCCCACTCTCCAACTCAAGTGTGCTATTGTAGAGTCACACAGTATTACATTTCACTGAGGGATCCACAGCTTCAAACAAAACAGAAGAAAACTAATATGAATCCAGATAAGCACTTATGGAACTTTAGTGGGTATACAAGTCACAGGGCACCTTGGTAACAGCAGACTCTGGGATGGGGCCCGAGATTTACATTTCTCACAAGTAATGCCCCCCCCCCCCCCAGGGGATGAGAACACTGCTTGTCAGAGAGCAACACTTCAAGTAGGAGGGGTCTAGATCGAAATTTTAAACTGTTCTCTTAACCATAAACTTCATAGAGGGGAATTTGCTGCTATTTTTAATGCGTTTTATAATTTTTACTAATACATAACATTCCTCCACAGTTATCTAGTTTTTGGTTGGGAAAAATAAGAAAATGGAGTTTTTTGAGCTGTAGCCCTCCCCGTTCCTGATCCCTCAGTACCCTAACCTCACTCTTCTTTCTCATAACAACCCCCAGAAGCTTGACCTTATCCAGCCAAATTTCCTCTGCCACCTTCTCATCCACCTCATTCTGTAACTAGTCATTTCAACAATTATACTAGACCCAAGCGAGATGTTCTATGCCAGTTACGTTTCATCACAGCCCATGCCAAGCCCGGTCTCGGGCAGCACTCACTATCGATTACATCTTTACAGAAAAAGGGAGGAAAGTGGGTATTTCAGGCCTTTTAAAACTCATGCTTTTATGTTTCATCTGGGCATTTGCCTCACATTTAAAAAATGTACTTATGTTGACTCTTAATACATTCTCCATAGGGTGTTCCAAGCTTTCTATAAAACAAGACAGGCCAAATTTTATTCCAAAACAGCACTCAAACTTAACTTCCTGCTTCCTTGAGCTCCAAACACCTTTCCCTCAATCCAGATACTCCCTCAAATACTGAGCAACACATTTCCTTCAGAACAATCAATCAGTTTTGAGTGGATGTAACTTCCTGTCCTTGCTCTCCAGAAGGACACCAATGACTATTTGCCAATTCCCATGACATTTTTCCTCTCCCTTCAGCACCTGACACCATGGGACAGCTGCTTCTAGAAATACTTTTGGGCTTCTTCAACCTCAGATTGCTTTCTGAGCTTCCATCCAATTCTTTTATATCTGCTTTGCGAGCTTTTTAAAAAACTTTTATGTAAAAGACAGTAGTTTGCCAAAGTTATATATGACCTCTAGAATTACCGGCTGTCAAATCTTAGTTCTATCATTTTTAGCTTTATGATTTTGAACAAGTTGCTACACTTTATATCCTTTAATGTTTTCATCTATAAAATCAGGATAATAATGGTTTCTATCTCATAAGGTTGCTTTATGGATTAGATGAGTTATGATGTAAAATGCCTAGAACTGTGTCTGACAGACATTAAGTGCTAGATAAATATCAATTAGTCCTATTACCTACTCACAATCATACTTTCAGATAGTTTATCCACCCTCACTTCATCAACCCACTACATGGAGATGTTTCACAACTCAGTGTTTCTCAATATTACTACTATTGATATTTGGAACTGGACAAGGCTTTATCACGGGGAGCTGTCCTGTGTATTGCAAGGTGGTTGGCAACATCTCTAGCCTTTACCTATTAGACACCATTAGCAACCCACAGTTGTAACACAAACAAGCAAATTGTCTCCAGACACTGGCAAGTATCTCCTGGGACCAAAATAGCCTCTTATTGAGAACGACTATTCTAACCCTGTTCTGTCTAAGAATGTCTTGAGATAAATGTCTCTTTGATGCTTCAACATATGTCCAAAAGTGAAATTACCATATTCTCCCCCTAGGCAAGTTTCATACATTGTTTTACCTACTTCCCTAAGCAACTATTATAGAAAACATGGTAATCTTGATTTGTCTCTCTCTTGCTTTCTACAATCTAGTAAATGATGTCAAATATGCAATCCCAGTTTTTTTTTTTTTTTTTTACCATTTATCCTTAATGCATTCCCACTGATATTTTCAGAATCAGCCCCTCATTCTTTCAACACAGTTATGCTGGCCCCCTCCTCAGTGGTAGACATTCTCTAGTGACAGTAAGACAAAGATCCAGTCATCAGGAACCTCACATTCTAGCGGAGGTAACAGGTTAATACAGATTAATACAAACAGATTAACACACTGCATGCTTTTGAGTACTGATATGTGTCATAAATAAAGCAGGGTAAGGAGCTAGAAGAATGAAAGAGGGCCTGTTAATTAAGGGGTTAATAAAGGCATCGTGGAGAAGGTGACATTCCAGTGCCTCCTGTGAAAAAGTCCAAGCATGCAAAAATCTGGGGATGGCAGCAGTAGAAAAAAAAAACAAAACAAAATACCAACCTTGAGGTGGCAATGCACTTGGCGCTTGTGAGAAAGTGCAGCAAGGTCAGGGTGTGAGAGGTTATTCAATATGTGGAGTAGTTGCCCTGGTCGGATTTGAAATGAAAGGCAGGAAACAGATTCTAAAATAAATGCACAAGCAAAAAATCCCACCTGCCACCAAAAATGAAAAGAGATGGAGCTAAGGTGATAAAATTTTAGTAAAGTCACTTCATTTCTTTGATTTTCATATTTTTAATTGTTTTTCTGTTTTAGCTGATGTTTATGTATTGCGTTGGGATTGTGCATAAAATATAAATACACTATATTCACATATTTTATAAAAATTCTTCATTTATAGATGTTATACTCAACTCCTAGTTTAGAAGACAGCCAATATTCGTGTTCCTTTTATGAAATTTAGACAATTCTGTGAATAAATACACATCCAAAGATACTTCAAAAGCATTTGAAAGACATAATATTTTCATATAATTATTACAGCATTAGAATTCTCCAGGAAGACATGTGAACTTAGTCTAATATTATTAAAATTAGCTTTAAAAATTCAAACTATGAGACCAGAGAAATGATTTCAACATAGCAAATTACACATGGCACTCAAGTTCTGTAAGTGATTTAATATGTAACATACTTTTTAAAATGAGCGTAGTCCAAAAAATTAGCCCTGAATGTTAGCAGTGCCTGGAACAACAGCTAAAATTAAGAGTGTCAATTATTCTGCCTTCAAAACTTGTCTTTTGCCCTCTACAGACTCTCCTTGCTCCTGCTTTAAGAATTTATTACTTAAACACTAAAATCTCCTTTGGGCAAAAATATGATTAAAAAAAAAAAAGTGCCTAGGATACATTTTGTTAAATCATTTTGTTTGTCTTTTTGTTTTGTAACCTTTGCTTTTTCGGCTTGAGTTGCATGTATTCAATTGCTCCAAATGAAGAGGTAACTAAGGACAGAATGGCAGACCTCCTACTTTTGTGTACTTCAGTCAAACCCAGAACTCGATTCTAACGGAGAGGCTTCTTATTTACAGATGCCCTCATTAGCCGTCTTGCTGTGGAGACACGTACCTTCCTTCGCTTCCGTTAGTCCCCACCAGATTACACGACTCACATCGGGGCACTGCTGCATTTCCACTCGAACTAGCGCTGTGCAGCAAAACAACACTGGGAGGGAGTGAATGGTTATCAAGAGAAAGTTTACTTTCTGGGTTAAGAATTAATTTAACTGAATTGGTGCCGTGAAAGTGGTAAACACAATCCCCTCACTGTTGTTTGTCAGGGAGTGTTATATCACCCTGGATTGCTTTGTCAATAATCTGCCTGGCCTACGAGCTAAAAATCTAAGATTGCTGGGATGACTGACAGGCTGGAGATAGCTGATAATTCTAAGGAATTGGAGGTGTAAAATCTTTAAGGACCATGTCTACAGTATAAATGCCAGGGTATCTCCACATCACTGTGTACTTACAAAGGCAACAGCATTGTTAATGGCAGCCTGTCTGTCCATCAAGTTTGCTACTGGCGGATTTATCCCTCTTTCACTCCTTATCTTTCTTTGCTGTGTTTATTTCGAAACCAGCTGCAGAATAAATTGCCTCTTGTCTTCACCTCCTACACTGAGCACAATGATATGTTCTGTAAAGCTTAAAATCATGGTGTTTTTCTAGTACTCCTTTTTCAGAACACTGACTTCTAATTTTGTTTGTTTATGAATATGTATTGTTTTTTTTTTCCTCCTGTGGGGGCTTTTAGCAGAACACTAAAAATGACTCTTATTTACTTGGCAAGTGCTCAGGATCTAGATAAAGGTGTGTGCTATTTCATAGAGAAGAAATAAATAGATTTAAGATAACCATTTTGTTATTGCATTGAATAATTCATTAGATCTGCTCTGTTTTAATCAAATAATTAATAAACAGCCAAATAAGTTGAAAAATGTATTTCTACTAAACAGCTTTCAGAAGTTAATGCCATTTCAAGTATCCCTTCGGTATGCACAGCCGCCCATCTGTAACTTTCTAACTTATGAGTGGGAGGAAAGAAGATGTTGGTGGCTGGGCAGATTTCAAGATCAAAATTAGAATTTATATGAAATGTCCAAGCTCTGCTAGTTAACCTGAATGCTCTCATGCTGCAGGTGGGAATATAATTTGGGCCAATTACTTTGGAAATTTTTGGCTGCTACTACTACTAAAGATGATCGTGCGCATACTTTAACACTAACAACTCCTCTCCCAAAGATATACAGGTGTATGTTCTCCAAAAGACATGGAAAAACATCAACAAATATTTGTAAAAGCCAAATAATGCTCATAAGTATGTAAAAATACATATAAAACATGTATAAACACTATTTTAATATGGATAAAATAAAAACAACCAAAATGTGATCAACACTAGACTGGATAAATAAATTACTCTCTCTATGTATAGATTTATTCAATGGAATACTATATAGTAATGAAAATGAAGAATATGCAGCTGTCCATGACACATAGATGAATCTCACAGACATAATGTGGAGCCAAAGAAACCAAATGTGTATCATGAATGGTTTTCTTCATGTAAAGTTCAAACCCAGGCATAAAAAATAAGCTAAAGGTGATCTGGTGACCCTTGGGGCTTGGGTTGGGCATGAGGAGACTCTGGGATTCTGATAATGTTCTATTTCTTCACATAGACATTGCTGGTTACATGTGGGGTTAGTTTGTTTGCTGGGTTAAAATTCACCAATATATACACTTATTATTAGTGAACTTTTCTGCATCTCTGCTAATGCTACAAAAAAGTTGAAAATTTAAAAGTGTCCATATTTTCGGGTAGTGTTTGCTACTACATACTAAATTATAATTAGCAGGCATCTCCTGTATTCTCACTAAATGATGTTTCTTTGTTATTTGGAGAGGAAGTACAAAGAAAAAAGGTAAAAAGGGCTTTAGATGAAGTTATAATCCATGAAAGGTACACATACATGCTCCGAGTAACACAGAGTTCTCTGACTATTAAACCATGAGTGTTTAGCCACACATACATGCATGTGTGTACACACACACATCCATTTGGGTATATTTAAATTAACGCTGTAGCCTTCTAAATTGGTAAGTAATGAAGGCAAATGTTCATCAGTCATTATTTTGCAACTTTAAAAAGTTATTGAACTTTGCTAATTACTTGATAGTCAATTGGAAGTCATTTTTATTTGGACTGGGTATCACATGCAATAACAGAAATAGCATTCATTCATTCACAAAATCTTTTTGAGGACGTATATTTCTGAGTTGAGCATGGTGTTAGGGCAAAGGATATGGAAGGAAGATGCAGAGTCCATGACTTTCCATGGAACAAAATGACCTTCTCGTTCAATAAACCTGTCAGCTGCTTAATATCTACAAGTAATTTAAATGCTATTTCAGCATGTCCCATTGATTGCAGTGTACAGCTCAAGAAGTTGCCCAGTGGTTTATACATACATATTTAAGTTTGACGCTTAAGAAGTTCACTAGTCAGCTAGGGCTGCTGTAACAAAAGTCCATAAACTAGATGGTTTAAACACCAGACATTTATTTCTCACAGTTCTAGAGGCTGGGAAGTTGTCTTCGTGGCTTGCAGATGGCCACTTCACACTGTGGCCTCACGTGGCTGAGAAAGAGAACTAGCATTCTAGTCTCTTCTTCTAAGGGCACTAATCCAGTAATGAGGACCCCAACCTCATGACCTCATCTAAACCTATTATCTCCAAAGGCCTATCAAAATACTATCACATTAGAGGTTAGAGCTTCAATACACAGATTTGAAGGGGGGGATAGAGACATTCAGTCCATAACAAGAAGCAATATTTGGCAATGATGTATTTTAAAAGAACTGTATTCCTCTGAGGCTCCTGCCTTTATATTACTGCCCTTCCCCCTTCTTTGCTTTTTCATCTTCAACAGTGACATTAAAAATAGTAAAGAATATATTTGCTAGTTCTAATTCATTTTGTACTTGTGACAGTAATTATGCATTCATCACTATCATTACAACTAGAACTTTTCTCATTACCATTGCTTTGATGTAAAATAAATGAACAATTAGAAAGAAATCTATTATCACAATTGTCTAGTATGTAAAAAATGATTTTATTCCTTAGAATGATGTCATCTCAAATTGTCATGTTAACTGGAAGTTGTAGTTTCTGGACCCTAAAGCTTGATTTGCTCTATTTCAGTTAATGTTTTGTTATAAAAATCCAAGATATCATTACAAATCTCTGCTGTTTGGAAAATTTTAGTAACTAGTTTTTAATGTGGAAATATTTTAGGAATATTTACCCTTTCAATTTTGTCTTGGACCAACTCCTTTTTCTAGTTGGGTTCTATTTATAGCAATGCAAAGTTAGATTCCCCTATGGCCCTTTTAACAGAGTTCACTAATTCTACCAAACCATTAAACCAGCCATACAAAATTAATATACTTCAGTGTCTTAAATAATGTTTGACTACATGTCATCAATGACAAAATTTTTAAAAGCCTGAAATGTTTGGATTATGTAGCTTTAAACATCCAAATGTTGGGAAGGTGAAAATTTTAATATGCATCTATGGGTATCTGCTGTGATATAATCAGAATGCAAACCCTTTATTCATAAAAGTTCACTAGTTTAAAATCTGAATTGTTTAAGAAATCATGCTCTAGCAGGTCTGTATACAGAATGAACACTGAGAAGATAATCATTTTTCTTCTCCCTTGGACTTCGAGCAAATTGTAATGTGTCCTGGGATGTGTCTTGCCATGAGTATGACAATAGTAATAATTTCAAAGAAGTGGCCCAGGAAGGCACAACCAGTTGGATGCAGGTGGCATGCTAAATAAAACCAATTTGTTATCTTTAATACTCCTATGAATGCTAGCAGGTCTCGTGGCTGGTACGGCTTAATAAAGGATGTGGTAGAGCATTCCAGGTGAGAGAACACGAGAGACACAGGCATGGAAATGAGAGAAGAGTCCAAGAAACTTTGATTAGACCGATCTGGCAAATAAACCGTGCTAATTTAAATGAGGGTAACAGAAAAGGAAGGATAGGCTGAGGAGAAATTTAGTTCTAGAACAAATAAATTTGGCCAGAGAGAAACTATTAATAATATTTCAGTATAAATATAACCTTAAAATGGTATCTTGAGATGTTCATCTAAAGATACTCAAGATGGAGAACGAGCAAAGTAAGGGAAGACATGAGCAGAGGGAAGCCTTCTGAGTAGCTACTGCTGTCCTGGGACTAAAGGCGACTTACAGGGCCTGAGTGATGCTGTGTTAGTTACATGAAAGATAGATGAATAAGCTAGGACTGATCTTGTTGAACTGCATATGTTATAAATAATTTTTAAAAATATTTGTTCTAAGCACTAGGCAAGTAATATATATCATTGGGTATACAATTTTACAAAATAAGAGATATATTGAATTTTTAAATTCCCATTATGCTGAAAATATGCCACCATACTACCTTATGGTTTTTAATCCACAAATGGTGAGTTGGATGGGGACTGGACTTCACTAGGATGTCTTGTCATCATTTTCCTTGGCGTCTTTCATCCCTTAGGAGGCTAGACCAGACTTCTTGACTCTATGATAACGGGAGCATTCCAAGAGGGCAAACTCCAATGTCCAGGTGTGTCTGTCAAGTCTCCATTGTCATTCCCTGTGCTGATATCATACTGACAAGTAAGTCAGACTGCCAAAGCTAGTGTCAGTGTTGGAAGGGACCAGAAAAGGGAGTAGGGAATCATGGGGGCCATTACTGTAACAAAATATTACAATAATCTATTGTGGATTAAATGAAATAATGCATAGAAAGTTGTCAGCATATGCCTAATACATAGTAGGCACCCAATAAATGTTAACTGCTATTAAAACTTCGTAATGGTATCCATGATTATATATTTCACAGTCAGTCTCACAAAGGAGCTATTTTACTTACTCCTTACAAACTGGCTTTAACAATATTCCTGTGATCTGCCTGTTCTTACCCAACACCCACCTTGACTCAAGACTTGGTACTTGGATACAACTCTAGAGCAATTTCAGCTTCAAAATGTATCAATAAAAAGTAGATATTTTACTGAAGATTTCCTAGGGAAATAGATAAGAGAATTTACAATAGACCCCACATAGCAAAACTTACTTAAATTCTCCATTAGGATTTGCTATTCTTCAAATTCTTCTGTCCTGCCATCTGCTTTATCTCCTCTCTAAGAAGCCTCCAAATTCCTTCCTTTTGCCTAAACAATTCACTCCTCATTTTCACCAAGTATTATTACTCAGATAAATAAAAGTCTCATTGGTAGCCTAATTAAAATCATATCTTTCTCTTTTCAGATAAGCCTCCAGCCACATCCCACTAACTGATTTGAGAATAGGAAAAAAAAACTCAGAGTTTCAAGTCAAATATGATTTAAGATTAAGAAAAATAAATTTATGAGACTGAAGAAGAAAAATAAATTTAAACAAAGAAATGTTAAGGATTAGAATTCTAATACAATGCAACATGAGTGTTAAAAAAAACAGAAGAACAAGATAGTTTCAATAAAATTATTAGTTCTCATGTCTGACTCTTCCAGCTGACCATAAACAAAGCACTAAGAGAAATGAGCCAACACACACACGTGCGCGCGCGTACACACACACAGACACACACACATGTTCTAAGTGTTTCAGAAGCAACTGTGAACATCAGCAATGTGGGCTTTTTTTCTGAACAGAATAGACCCAGCAGCCTGTGTTGGTAGTACCATGCACAGTGCTTTCTTGAAACTCTCTGGAGTGTTTCCTTTTGTGTTTCTCCTTCCCACTCTCTCTCTGAATTGGAACTGACTGCCTCTGTTGAGTTCTAACTGCAGACCTTCCCTGTAATCCTTGACAAAATCAGACTCACAGTTCCCACTCTCACACCTGCTATTACCCTTTCCTTCAAATACACCATCTATCCTGACAGTAAGTAAACTTACCTGGAGGAGTATTCCTTGCAGAACTGCAGATTGTCTTTCAGATTATCTGAAAGATCAAGTTTTAAGTTCTCCTTTGATACTAAACATAGGTCTTTTCCTTCTTGAACAAGCTTAGAATGTACCTTTTTATTTCAGGTGGAAAACACATCGGAGTGATGATAGGACGCGACGTTTAAGATTATATAGAGAAGCTGTTCTGAAACCTCCTATTTCATCACATCAGTCTGATAGGAAATATAATGTTGCTCAAGAAATGCTATAAAAATGGCCTCTATGTGCTTCTAAGTGAGAAAGATGGTGGCTATTGGAATAAATCCTCTGTTGGTCAAACCCTTTTTCTTTTGAAGGAAAAATAACAACAGAAAAGAGTTGAGAAAGCCTTACCAGATGAGAAAAATTTTTGTGTGAAGCACTATGACTTCTAGACAATCACCACCAGTTTGAGCACTTTGAGGAAGGAATGATTTTTGTTTTATATATCTATGATGGATTTGAAATGAAACAAAGAGCTATTAACAAGACTTCATTCCTAAAAACATTCAATAACTAGATTCTCCATAACAAGATTATCTTGTGAGTGAGATAAACTCCACATTGAACCTTGATAAAATAGCATGGCTGAGAGAGAAATTATAGAGGCAGGGATGTGAACAAGGTGATGTGGGAGATCGAGATAGTCTAGTACATTCCTCGGTACTCATAACTTTGTATTTCTGTGTACTTTTTATGTTCCTTAAAATTACTCAATTCATTTGTATGCCTACTGTAATTATGTCATTTACTCGTATACAAGATGTCAAACTATTTATTTATTTGTATACTGAAAATAATTCTTCTTTCCTCTCACAGTTTCTAGCTAAAAGTTAAATGATATCTCACAGTATCTAGCTAAAAGTAAGTATCATATACTGTGAAGTCTGGGATCTTTATGCAGTTTTACATATATTTTAACAGAAGTTTCACACATAACAAAAGAATCAGTCATCACTGAAGTAATGGGGAAAACGGACACAGATACAGATTTCCACGAAATTGTAATTTGAAGTTAAGAATCTGATCCATTAAGTGCCAGAAATGGCTGCAACTTCACACCATACACAAAAATAAACTCAAAGTGGATTAAAGACTTGAACATAAGACCTGAAACCATAAAATTCCTAGAAAAAACATAGGGAGTAAACTATATAATTTTTGACAATGATTTTTCTTCTGGATTTCATACCAGAAGCAAAAGCAACAAAAGCAAAAATAAACAAGTGGGATCATATCAACCTAAAAAGCTTCTTCACAGCAAAGGAAACTATCAACAAAAAGAAAAGGAAACTTATGGAATGGGAGAAAACATTTGCAAGTCATACATCTGATCAGGAGTTAATATCCAAAATATATAAAGAACCCATACAACTCAACAGTAAAAAAACAAAACAAAACACAAAACCCACAAACAATCTGGGCAGAGGATTTGAGTAGACATTTTTCTAAATAAAACGAACAGATAGCCAACAGGTCCATGAAAAGGTGCTCAACATTACTAATCATCAGGTAAAGGAAAATCAAAGTCACAATGAGATAATACCTCACAGTTGTTAGAATGGCTATTATCAAAAAGAAAAGGAAATAACAAGTGTTGATAAGGATGTACAGAAAAGGAAACCCCTGTGCACTCTTGGGAATATAAATTGGTTGAACCACTATGGAAAACAGAACAGAAGCTCCTCAAAAAATTAAAAATAGAATTACTATATGATCTAGAAATTCCACTTCTGGGTATTTATCCAAAAGAAATGAAAACACTAACTCGAAAAGATATCTGCATTCCCATGTTCAATGCAGCACTATTTATATAATCGCCAAGACATGGAAATAACCTAGTGTCCACCAACGAGTGAATGGATAAAGAAAATATGGCACATGTGGTACACACAATGGAATATTATTCAGTCATAAAAAGTGAATCCTGCCATTTGCAACAATGTGGATGGAACTTGAGGGCATTATGTCAAGTGAAATAAGTTAGAGAAAGACAAAACCGTATGCTCTTATGTATGTGAAATCCATAAAAGCAAACAACAACAACAAAAATGAACTCATAGATACAGGGAACAGGTTGCTAGAGGAAGGGAGTAGGCTCATGACTGGGAGCAATGTGTGAAAATATTTCAACAGGTACAAACTTCTGGTTTTGAGTCCTGGGGATCTAGTGTGTAGCATGGTGACTCTAGTTAATAATACTGTATTGCATATTTGAAAGTTGCTATAAGAGTGTAGATCTTAAAAGTTCTCATCAGAAGAAAATAATTGCAATTGTGTGGTGATGGATGTTAATTAGATTTTTTGTGGTGATCATTTTGCAATATATTGAATCTTTGTGTTGTACACTTGAAACTAACATAATGTTAAATCAATTATGACTCATTTTTTTAAAAGAAGAACTAAATTAAAGGTTATATACTACTAGATTAAGACCAATTATGAGGCTACATTTTCAAAACAGTGTTGTTATAGATGGAGGATAGGCAAAGACACCAGTGGAGTAGAGAAAGCGTATAGACTTAGATCCACACATACGTAACCATCTAATGTAAGGCAAAATTACCACTGCAATGAAACAGAATCTGCAAAGTAAATGATGCCAATCAACATAATCCATTTAGGGAAAAAAGTGTTACATCTGACCTCACATGATACCCCAAAATCAAGTTAGATGGCTCAAAGATCTAAATGGGAAAGGCCAACAGTGAAGTTTTTTAGAAGACAGCATATAAAAATATCTTCCTGACCTTAGAATAGGCAAAAACTTCTTTATTGGGACATCCACTATGAAAACACTAACCCTAAAGAAAAAGCCTAAGTTGAACTGCATTAAATTAAGGTATTATTTTCATTTAAAAATAGAAAATGCAAGGCATAGAATGGGAAAAGTGTTTTTTGCAATACATACCCATGAGATAAGACTTGTATACAATACACATGCACAATAAAAAAAAGCTCCTACAATAAGAAATGACAGACAACTCTAAAAAAATAGACAAAAGACTTGAAAAATCCTTCATGTAAGAGCATATGTGAATTGCTAGTGTGCATATGAAATGGTGATCAACTTAACTACTTCTCAGCAAAGTGCAAACTAACACCAGTGAACGACCAATGAACACCCACAAGAATGGTTAAAACAAACAACTGACGGACAGTACTGAGTATTAAGGAGAACACAGAACAATTGGAACTCTCATTAAATGCTGGCAGAAGTACAAATTGGCCCAAATACTTTAGAAAACTTATTGACAGTATCTACTAGAGCATTGACTATGATCATTTTTTAAAAATGGTTGTAACAATATATGGTGTATACAAAAGAGTTTGCAAAAACAATATCATTAAGTCAATGTAAATATTTTAATGATATTGATTAGCTTTTAGAATTTAGAGATGACATGGAAATCTCAAAAATTCTACAAAAGAGAGGAAAGTATAATAAACTAAATATAATCTACAATATCTGTTAACATCTTAAAATACTTCTGAGATTTTTTCCCAAGTGGAAAAATATGCTATTATAATGTTTAATTTTTAAACTGAGACCATACTCTAACTATACATGTGGTGATGTACCTGGCTTTTATCACTTTTATATTCTTTATAAATAATTTCATATTATTCCTTATTTTGGATATTTGTAAAATAGACATAAAATATGAATAACAAATATGAGTGGAGTTACTCAAGAATAGAAACAATTTAAAACTATGAGACATTTTATAAAATCATATTTGTTAACTTTACAATTTTTATGCCACCCAGCAATGTATGATAGCATGTTCATAGTACCCTGACCGCAAATACTACAAAATTGTTAGCTGTAAATTTTTATTTGCATTATTTTTTCTCAGAAATGAGGCTTTTATCTTTTGAGAATGATCATTGTTTAATTTGCTCATTGGTGGTTTATATTTTTTTGTAAATGACCAGAGAGAGTCCCTTACAAATTACAGATGTTAATCTTTCCTGTGATACTGCATATAAATTTTATAGTTATATTTCTCAATTTGTTGTCCATTTAAAATTTTTAATGTAACATAATTGAAGTGGTTTATTACTGTGTCACTTACCTTAGAAGGGATGAAAGTGTCTCCAAAACCCCCTGTTATGCTCAGAAGGTTAGTGTGGAGCACCATGCTTTGCAGCCTCTCACACTTGTACTCACCGATCTGCAGCCTCACTCTGATGACACGAGGATCCTCCTTCCGGTTTCTGGCCAGATGAGCGTGCGGGTCTGTGGTAAAGGGCTGCAGCTTCCCCTGCATGTCTCCCCTGCGGTAGCTGGAAACAGAGAGAGTGATACTGGTTCCAGTTCATTGTAGTGGATCCCTTCTCTGCAGAGGATGTGGATTCAGTGCATTAGCTCAGGTAGTTGGGAATAACTGGAGAAGTTTGATTTATTGGCTGGAACCAAGAACCAAATGTGGTTTATACTAAATAAACTTGAACTACCAGGATATTTTTGGTACAACAGAAGAGAAAACATACCGATACTGGAATGTTAGATTAGGAAATCCGGATCACCAATTGCGTAAGCATGTTCACTTGGAGGGTCTCGGAGTTGGTCTCTCCACCAACACTATGGGGAAAGCACTTGTTAGGAGAGCAACAGCATCCTTGAAGATCTCAGTGCTGGCTAAGAACTGTAGATCAGAACTGCTATCATCAAACTGAGCTCCCCCAAATACAATGGAGATGAGCAGCTTGTGGTTGGCTGGGGTAAAGGGCCAGCATTTAATTACCAAACACAAGGCCAGTACATTCACCAGAGTGAGAAGCAGAGCCAAGTATAATCTTTGGCATTGGCTAGTTGACCACAGCATCCCTAAAGCTGACGTAGGTTGTCAGCTTACTAAAATCTCACTTGATTTGTCTAAATGGAAAAACACCAGATCTGGTGAACAGGAATCCGAATTGAATCACAACATGAAAATTCATGCCTCTTCACCCGTTCCAGAATTTGTCAGTTCATAAGCCCAAAGACCCCTGAACAAAGGTCAGGTACTCTTGTAGAAGACGTTATTACATAGCTAAATTTTTATACTGTACTTTTCTTCTTCTAACTTTCCCAAAGGTATCTGATGCCATTTACCAGCATGGCTGTGCTTTGAGGAAGAGGAAATAAAAAGACTTCTCAGGGATTACTGAACATTGGCTCTCAATTGACACTAATTTCTAGAAACTCACAGGGCTCACATTCGCCTTACAACGGGCCCAGCAGCTCTCACCCCACTACTTTGCCCATTTCCGCATTTCCAGAATGCATAACTGGAATTGAGATATTCACCAACTCCCATTTCAGTCCTCTGACCTGGGGAGGCTGTGCTACTATAATAGAAAAGGCTAAATGAATGTCACCAGAATTGCGTCTGTTTACCAAAATAGTCAACTAAAAGTAACAATACATTCCTAGAAGGATTACAGAGATCAATGTCATCACCAAGGAACTGAGGGTACAAGGATGGTGATTCTTAAGTCATAACCCTTCAGCCCACCTATTCGGCTGGTGCATGTAAAATGGGTTTCAGGGAATTACAGTGGATTATTGTAAATTTAATCAAATGTTGACTCCAATTACAGCTGCTTTTCAAGTATCATTTTATTGCTGGAGCATATCAACACATCTTTTAATACCTGGTTTACCAAATAATTTTTCCCTATACCTCTAGTAAAAACTGTTAGAAGTAGTTTGCTTTCAGCTGGCAGGACCATCAACACACATTCACTCTTTTACTCCAGGGCTACATTATTTCTCCACCCCTATATCATCATCTAGCCTGTAGGGACTGTAATCACCTCTCCAATCCAT
Source organism: Camelus bactrianus (assembly GCF_048773025.1). Taxonomy (NCBI): domain Eukaryota; kingdom Metazoa; phylum Chordata; class Mammalia; order Artiodactyla; family Camelidae; genus Camelus; species Camelus bactrianus. The sequence goes on from NC_133541.1 coordinate 64,092,242, forward strand.
GGGAAATTACAACTGTATGTGACACTGATGACATTGCGTTGACTGCACCTGGTGAAAAGGAGGTAGCAATGTGGTGGTTTGGTAAGACACTTGCATACCAGAGGACCTGAAATAAATCCTACAAAGGTTCAGGGACCTGCAGTCTCAGTGTCTTGGTGAGTACTTGGTGTCTTCTTTTCATAGTGAAAAGCAGCTTGCTCTTGGTCCCACTAAGTAACAGGCATGCTGCCTGGTGGGCTTTCATAAATTTTTAAGGAAATATGTACTCCATTTGGTGGACTAATTTTAGTCATCTGTCAAGTATTCCGAAAGACTGCCAGTTTTGAGTGGACCCAGAGTAAGAGAAGGCTCTGCTATAGTTGCAGGCTAACGCGTAATCCACTCTGCTCGCTGGGCTGTCTGACCCCACAGATTAAGTGATCCTTGAAGTATCTGCGACAGACAGGGCATTGTAAAGAGTCTTCTGGTGGGCCTCTCTACGTAAATAACACTGCAGACTTCTAGGGTTTGACAGCAATGCTATGTCACCCTCTGCAAATAACTCTTCATCTTTTGAGAAACAGCTTCTGGTCTGAGACCGGGTTACAGGAGAGACTGAATGTATTGCCATGACTAACCCCATATCACTCACTGCTTTATGCTTCGCAGACGGCAGCTTGCCAGTGTGAGTCAGACACCAGCTTAACGCATCCTCTGAGCTCCAGGAGATACACATCAGAGTTCTCTAAGTGGACCAATTAGAACTCCCTTTCCTAGGTTTTAAGTAGAAGAAAATTACCCTGTAGCAAAGTGGTAGGAAAAAGAGTATGTGTTAGGGAGGAGCAAGGGAGGAGTAAGGGGAGAAGGAGGTGGAGACGGAAACACCCACAGCTTCCTAAACAACCCTCTTCTACTATCCGCCCTGCAACCATGTTATAGCCTCAATCTGGATGAGTAACCAAGAAGTGCCTGGAAAATGCTCTAATGTGCCATGAAGATCCTTCTTCAGGAATGAAGGACTTATTTTCCTGTTTTCTGGGACCATAGTCAGCTGACAGGCCTCTCTATCACCCTTCTTTATGAACTGGCCTCATCTGAAGAGAGGTGACTTGCCCAAGTTCATGTCCCCTGGGAAAAATAAGATAGAGAAGAAGGAATAACAATAAAAATAGCAGATTGTAACATTTATTGTACATTTGCTATTTTAGGCACTTTGCAGATATTTAATTCCTAAAGTATTTCTATGAAGTAAACGTTTGTATCATCTTCCATATTTTATTAAGGACTTCAAGATAACTTAATATAACTAAATATACATCTCTATCATCTATCTATCTAAATTACTCAATTTTTCATCTCCTACCTACTACTAGAGTGACAACTCCACTCTATACACTCAGTGACAGGTGCCAGTAATTGTGTTGAGTAAATAAATGAATACATTAGCTAATTTTGTTTACTTTAGTATACTTTTTCCATCTGCTATTTTTAAATTTGTTTTTACAAAATTGAGATTATGAATCATACACATGTCCAGCCTGCCTTTTATTATGCAAGAAACATTCTTTATTGTCACTAAGTATTCTTCAAAAGCTTGACTTTTTAATTACTGGATAATATTCTATAACATGAATTAACCACTTTTAATATCCAGTTCCTAATTGTTGATCACTCAGACCATCTAATATTATAAATTATAGTGTAATAAATACCTATACTTTTTAAATCTTTTATCTTTAGTTCTTAATTCCTAAGAATTAGTAGCATCAATATTTTTAAAAAATGTCTGTGCATATTGACAAGTTGTCATCTAGATATTTTGTACCAAATGAGTAGTGAATGAGAATATATCTTTCATTTTACTTCAGCCACACCGGTATTAGAATTTTTAAACAAATTACAAATTCATTTTCTTAAAGAGGAGTTTCCTTCTTTTGGTTTCATATTTTCAAACACTATTAATTTAAAGCCATGACAAAGAATTTGTGCAGATCAATTTGTTCTTGGAAATACTCTTTACTTTGGATTTTGCAAGTGAGAATTGACCAAGAGTTCCCGTCCCTGGGTTCAAGGCAATCTTCTTGAATCTTGCAGAGTAATTCAGCTTATTACTGTTGCAGGAAGAGAAGAAACTGTAACTAGCAACCTGGGCAGGTGATTTGTTGAGAAGTTGGGAGAGGTAGTATAACTCATAGGAAATATTCTACCCCCACCTCACATCTGTCCAGGATTTGTTACTGAGTTTTTTCTTCTACTAACACTCCATTTCACTATGAGATTCTTTTGTTCCGATCTTGACTGAACCTGCCATCTCCCTGCCATTGCACCCACACTGAGCTTTATCTATCACCCTCTGTTCTTGAAAGCTCAGGCCTCACATTCTTGTCCCTGCAAAACTAGGTTCTAATAATCATGACGCATCCTATCTATTTACACTAACCTCCAGCTTTCCTTCCATGGCTAACTCCCACATTGGACACCTCTACATCTACTTCTCCTTTAGGTTCCAGTTCCTCATTTGCCCTGTGCTGGAATTTGTCCTTATTTCCCACTGACTTTCCATAATCAACCACTTGGAATTCTTTGACCCACTATTCACTCAGCTCTGTGTCAAGATTCAACTACTCACAATTATTAACAATTCTCGCTTATACTAAGGTAAGGAAACTCAGGTACAGTATATCTAGAATCCCTGAGTGAAAAGTTAAAGAAAATATTATTCTGTATCTGGGTTAGGTACGACTGACAGATTACCAAGAGGCTTGTTCTACTGGGGTCAAGTTATTTTCAGTTAGATAGGTAATACCTAATCTATTTGCACAGTTTACATAACATAAAAGAACAGAATATTGCTGTTCTTCATATATAATGAGACTGATTTTTTAATAGGCTTGAAAATGACATAATAGCTGAACAATCATTGTAAGAAAGAACTTCCTTTTAGTAAAGATTTTCAGATATGTAGATGTTTTCAAATGAGATAAGATTATTCAAATATATGCATCTAAATCGAAAGCAAGGCAAGGCAAGGCAAGGCAAGGCAAGGCAAGGGAAAGATGGCAAACTGCTCAATATCCGAGATACTTGAAGAGCAATCAGACTTAGAGCCAGAGGGTTGGTCTTAATAACTTTGAAGTCTTCTTGAACAGAATTCTACATTTAAAATTCTATTCTCTGTGTTTACTTTTCTCACAGACCCAGTGAACCTGGCAAGCCTACTGTAACTACAAATTACAATTTGGAGCTGGAACAAAATGGTGAAATGCAGACACACCTAGGCAGCAGGCGGCCCTTCTGGCAGTCTGTCCTATTGTGTTTTTCTTTAAGATTTCTAATCCAATTGCATATTTAAGAAACTTAAACATTTTTAAAACTGAAAAAACTCAAGAGAAAAATGTTGCGTTTTTAATTTCTTTTATGGAGACTTGGTATCTCCAAAAGAAAAGCAAAACTCTCCTGCCAAAAGAAGATGTTTTTGTTGTATTTTAGTTTTATCGTTACACGTGGGTGGGAGGATGGAAGGAACCCAACATGTTTCCTGCTGTCATTATTTCCTTTTTTTATACTTTTGTTTTAAATGCTGTCACTGAGTTCAGGGGCCAGGAGAGGGAGACGTTAATATGGAAAGCATAGCACTTTTTTTTTTTTTTTTTTTTTTTTTGGCGGGGGAGCAGTTCTTCTGTTCTTAGTTCAATTTCTACCAGGTTAGACTCGGGAGTACTCCTGAGGAGGCCATGGGACTGAGGGCTGTAAAAGTCAAGAATCTTTGTTTTCAGTGATAATCTTGTAACAAATGGGAGCCAGGTGTGCAATATTTGAATTGGCTGCCTTTCAGAGTTTTTATTTATTTTTCTTTAGGTATGCAACAGCTAGACAGACTAAAATGAAAATGCAATCTTGTAGTGTCTATTTTGGGTGGTGTTTGAAATGGTTGAGTAATTACAACAAATTATAAGGAAAATATGAATAAAAATGCAAGCCCGTGAGACAACACAGGAACTCTGGAGCTCTCCCAAATACAATAAGCCTTTCTTCCTCAACTATTGGGATCAAATGATGTCACTCTTTTTGCTAGTCTGAGGCCACCCATCTGGTTTAAACACCTTTAGACATACATTATAAAGGGTCATTGATGGTACTTACGAATTATAGTCAAAGAGGTGGGAGAGACCTAGAAATGACCTGGCCAACCTCTTCGTCTGACTACTCAAAGCACTTAGCCCAGTTCAATGGTAAAACTGAAATTAGTGATTAGTACTTCCACTTCCCAGCTCAGTCAGCACTTTTCTCTTTACAACACTCTTGTTTTCACTTCATAAGGTGATGATCAGTAATTGATAGGAAAACAAATCTTTAAGTAAGCACAGAAGAATCAGTATTTACATCAATTCCTAACACCTTCCATTTCTCAAAAGATCAAAACTTGTAGAGGAGGACTTGTTTGGAAAGCATCTATTTCCCCATTTTATTGCTGCACCCTGATTTCTGTTGGATAAAATCCCCACCCATTTGCTTCACCCAGGGCTGACCATATTCACAATTCCATCCCAATAAGAATGCCAGGTGGTCTGGCCCACCACTGGGCCATGCCACTGTCCCCAAAACAAACCAGCATGACATAACTGCAGCACTTCTGCAGATACACCTTTATGCAGGTGCTCTCTTAGTGCTATGGTTGCTGACAGGCCATAGTTGAGATGCACTGCTGCTGGAAAATACTATGGGAGCAAGAGAAAGCATCTGAAAATGGGAGATATCCAGTGAAAGATAGAGTTCAGAGACATACACAGAAATAGGTAGGACAAGGACACTGTTTCAAGAGTTGCCAAATTACATAAGAGTTCAAAGAAGTGTTAGTGTTGTATAGATTCTAATTTATTACACATTTTTCTGGACTCCCATAGTAAAGTACATTTTTTGTGTATTAGACTAGCCCTCCCAAACCATCATTTAGAAAACAAATGAGGTAGAAAATAAAGATGTAAGTCCCTTTGGATTGACTTTTTTTTTTCTTCTACTCCCGTTGAATTCTTAATGTTAAAATATTTTTAAAGAGTTATTCTGAACAAGTTATTCTGAACAAAGAGATATTCTAAGATGTCACAGAAGGGGATATTTGAGAACTAGAATAATTGCATAAGAAATGGAAATAAAATCATGTTTGGACATTTTTAACATTCCAACTTTGTATTACACTTAGAGATGAGGATGATGAGTACAAATTCAATATGGAATTAATGTCGTCTTATTACAAATGTGTGTATTCACAGGAACATAAAGCAGTCCTGTATTTCTTGAGAACAATAATTTTGAGTCGTGTATGAAAGTAGTCTTAAACACTTTTGAGTAGACGTTCTTGTCCTGTCCTTTTAGCAAATATCCATTCTTTATATGCCTGAACTATGTTCTTTTTTGTTTTCCCGTTATTGACACAGTATGGACCAAGATCATAAAAGAGATAATTTAAGGGTGACTTCATACCTGAAAAGTTGAAATCATTGGTTTCCCCTTACAGAAGACTCCCTGGGGAACATAATACAGGGAATCATGGGCAATTTACTACCAGTTGTGATATGTATCTGTCTGATATGAAAAATCAATGGTTTCTCTTCTTTAAAAAAAATGGCCTCCCTGGGGACCAGAGAGTAGGAAGGTCAGAACAGCTTTCCAGTTTGCATGCTTAGCTGTTTGCTTTCTAATAGCAAACAGTTCTTCAAGTAATGACACTTTGGTCTCTGGTGTAGTGGATGCAGCCATGTGTGCTCTGCCACGTCTACCACTGTGCCGCTATTATGTAGAAGTTCTGACTTAGAAGAGAGACAGAGGGTTTTCAAGATGAAATTGTAGCCCATTCACCTGCCACTCCCTCATTTAGACTTTATGTGTATGATACTCCTCGACTCCCCACCCCAGCCTTCAGAGAGGGAGAATCTTTGTCACATTTGTACATAATACTTAGGGCCCTGATTTTTTTTCTTTTTCCTATGGCATTTCTTTTACCAAGAATTTAGGACATATAGCATACCAGCACAGTGATATATTAGTGACCTGTATATTTATACTGGGCCAAATAGATTACCTTAGCTCCAAGTCTGATTAGGATATTTGTAAACATTATCTCAGAAGGTGCTGATGTGTGTGTGTGTGCGTGTGTGTGTGTGTGTCTAGAGAGAGGAAGAGAAAGGAATACACACATCAGCATATGTTCAACCAAAATAAATTTTGGTTTTAGAACTGGCTTTTTAAAAATATTTTGTTAACCCCTTAAGTGTAATTGCAGACAACCTGAAACATTTCAAAGACACTGGGACACATAAGATAAACTACTGGGACTTACTATCAAATATATATTACTTTTTTTAGAAAGTTAGGAATCAGAATTGTAGTGCCTTCATTAAATTCCTTGCATTCAATAAAGCTATATGGCCTTTACAGTAAAAATAAATGCCCTGTTTCTACAATCTTATTTGAGAAATGTGATAGGAAGGTATGTGGGTAGGATATATGCATCTCCCATATTACTGTTAACATTCAGATTCTATTCCCAAAATTTAGGAAATTTCAAGTATTAAGAAACAAGAAAAAAATTTTTGAAATTCTTGTGAACGTATTTCATGAAATTTACCACAATATTTGGCAGTATTGACTAGGATCCTAAATTTTGTATTCATTTGACAAAGCTGAATATATCACATTCCCTGACTTCAAACTATAAAGCTACAGTAATCAGAACAGTATGGTAATGGCACAAAAACAGATACATAGATCAACGGAACTGGATAGAGAGCCCAGAAATAAACCCACACACTTACATCAATTAATCTATAATAAAGGAGGCAAAAATATATACAATGGAGAAAAGACAGTCTTTCAAAAAGTGGTGCTGGGAAAACTTTACAGCTACACGTAAAGGAATGAATAAACTCAAAATGGGTTAAAGACCTAAATATACTACCATATATCATAATACTCCTAGAAGGCAACATAGGCAGAACACTCTTTGACATAAATTGCAGCAATATTTTCTTGGATCTCCTGAAGTAAAGGGAATAAAAGCAAAAATAAACAAATGGGACCTAATTAAACTTAAAAGCTTTTGCACAGCAAAAGAAATCAAGAACACAAAAAGACAACCAGCTGTATGGGAAAAACATTTGCAAATGATATGACTGATAAGGAATTAATATCCAGCATATGTAAATAGCTTATACAACTCAATATTGAAAAAAACAAACAAACTAATTTAAAAATGGGCTGAAGAACTGGAATAGACATTTTTCCAAAGAGGAAATGCAGATGGCCAATAGGCACATGAAAAGATGCTCAACATCACTAATCCGCAGAGAAATGCAAATCAAAACTATCATGAATTATCACCTCACACCTGTCATAATGGCTATCATCAAAAAGAACACAAAAAACAAATGTTGGCAAGTATATGGAAAAAAGGAAACCATCCTACACTGTTGGTGGGAATGTAAATTGGTACAGCTACCACTGAAAACAGTATGGAGATTTCCCAAAAAGCTAAAAATTGAGCTTCCATATGACCCAGCAACTTCACTCTTGGGTATGTAGCTGGAAAAAAAACAAAACAAAACCTCATTTGAAAAGATACATGTACTTCAATGTTTACATCAGCATTATTTACAATTGCCAAAATATGGAAGCAAACCAAGTGTCCATTAACAGGTGAATGGATAAAGACGATGTGGCATATACATACAGTGGAGTATTACTTAGCCAAAAGAAAAAAGAACAAAATTTTGACATTTGTAACAACATGGATGGACCTAGAGGGCCTTATGTTAAGTGAAATAAGTCAGAGAAAGAAAGCAAATACTGTAAGATCTCACTTATATGTGGAATCTGAAAAATACAAGTTCAATATATAACAAAAAAGAAACAGACTCATATATAGACAACAAACCAGTGGTAATCAGTGGGGAGAAGGTGGGGAAGAGGAGCAGTATTGGGATATAAGTAGGGGAGTGAGACGTACAAACTATTAGGCATAAAATAAGCTATAAGGATGTATCATACAACACAGGGATTATAGCCAATATTTTTAATAACTATAAATTAATATAGCCTTTAAAACTGCTAGTCACTATATTACCTGTAACCCATATAATATTGTATGGCATCTATACTTCAATTTAAAAAAGCAAGGAAAGTTTGAGAAATTGTCACAACTCAGAGTAGTCTACAGAGACATGGAGACTAAACATAATATGGCATCCTGGAGAGGATCCTGAAGCAGAAAAATGTCTTTAGGTAAAAACTCAGAAAATCTAAGTGAAGTATACACTTTAGTTAATAATGATCTGTCATAGTTGCTCCATAATTGTAATACATGTACCATACTACTATAAAACACTAATAATAGGGGAAATTAGGTGTAGGTACACGGGAATTCTTGACTATCTTCACAACTTTCTTATAAATCAACTGCCAGTCTAAATTTTAAAAGTCATTTAAGAATTAACTTTAACCTATATATAATAAACAACTGTATAGCTCAGGGAACTATATTCAATATCTGGTAATCTATAAGGAAAAATAAAATGAAAACGAATATATGTATATGTAACTGAAACATGCTCAACACCAGAAACTGATACACTGTAAACTGACTATACTTCAATAAAAAAAAAAAGTAAAATAAATAATTGACTTCATCATGGAAAGATAATAAATTTTTATCTTTGAAAACTTTCTATCCAGAGAACCTATGAAATTACTTTCTTTTACTCCCAACCTTCTTCTTTAGTATAAACAGAACCTTCAGCAACCTGGTGTTTGCCTTGCTCACTCCCACATTTATTCTTTGTCTATGTCGTTCTTATCTCCAGGAATGTCCTAGTCTTTCCTCTTGACTGCCTAAACCTCCTCCAGTGAGCACTTAAAATCCTCCTTCTAGGAGACTTTCCGTATTCTTTTTGAATATTGCTACTCAAGAAAACATGAGGGACTTTTAATCCTTACCCCAAAATTTAGCACAGAAATACTTAAGTACTTCTATGGCCCATTATGTGTTTGTACATGTCTCAATTCTCCAAAATGTAAACATGCACTGTGTTAACTTATCCCATATTCTGCATGGCAAGTAAATCAAGCTTTTTTTTTTTTTTTTTTTTTTTTGCTAAATAGATAATATTTATTGATTTTATGATGTAAACAGGCAAATAAACATGTCAGAAAGTGAATACATTTTTCCACTATGCTATTTTGTTTGAAGATAAAGGCAGGTTTTTAATGACAAACACTTATAAGATTACAACATTAAAGCAAAAAAGTGGAAGAAAATTGAAAATAAGCATTTCTTCTACATTTCTCACTCTTAGGAAGAGAAGAATTAAGAAGACCAAAGAGAGACGACAGCAAATTTCAAGGAAAAATTCATGATGTCTTTGTTCTTTTATAAAAGAGTATCAACAAGTAATATTTATAGATAATAAGAAAAAGGATATATTTCACCTATTTATAATTTTACTAAATATATGTTCTTACTTGTTTTAATAGAGATTTCGCATACAGCAAAGGATTAAGTTCTTAAGACAACAAAGTACTTTTTCTGCACTGCATTATACTTACTGAGAAGGAAACTTTTTAGAAAGAATTTTAAAAGGAACTAAACTTGCATCATGTGGCAAGAGGACACATTGTTCTCAATATCTGTTTTGAATTTCTTTCATGCTTAATAAATAAAATAGCTGGGCACATGGATTCTCAGATTATATTTCTAAGTGATCATAAGGACTTAGTTTGGCTGTGAGATTACATTATGTCCAATAAGATGTAAGTAGGAAATTTTATAGCAGCTTCCAAGAATCTTCCTTAAAGAAAGATCGTGGGTACATGTTCTTTGTCCCTTTTTGTCATTCTTCCCAATTTGTAATTATTCAATCATTGATGAAGGACATTTTCTTTTTTTCTCATTAGTAATCACAATTTTTTTTTTTTAGTTTTGCCAACAGTCCAAATTGTCAGCTGCTATTTTAGATTTTTAAATAAGAGATAAATTTTGATCAAAATTGGAGGATTTGAAAGAAGACAACTACTAACTAAATAATTTGTTTGAAACCTAATCCATAGATTAGGTTAACCTAATCAGTTGCACTGAAAAACTGGAGAAATATTGAAAATAATGTGTGTGAGGATCTGCTTGTGGAAAGTAGTATAGAAGTACAGGAGCAATTGAACTTTTCCATAAGAAAATCCTATTAAATTGAATCCACTTTTGGCACATGGTTTAAAGGACTCAGCTAGTAGTAAGATCCACTTTGCAAAGGAAGTGGGGATTTATTTTAGTTTGACCAATTTTTAAAACAGCTTGGATATGCATTATTATCTCTATTTACAAAAAAAAAGATATTGAAGTTTCTGGAGGTTAAAAAAATTATCTTAAGTCAATCAGGTCATAAATGGTGGAGCCTGGGTTTGGACATAGGTGGTCTCTGAGTTCTTACATTATGTTATCATGCTCCCAGTAAAGGAAATGTTACTGTCTTGGCTGGCGCTTTTGTTATTGTTTGAACCTGTGTATATCTGAAGGAAAGATTCCTTTAGAGAAGAAAACAAGGAAAAGGCCAAAGTTGTTTCTATTCAGTGGACAGATCAAGGAGAGTTTGACAAAGTTCATACCACTTATTTTGAAAAGGCACATTGCTTTCTCCTTGTTATTTTCATGTTAAATGAATAATACTCATTGGTATGTAGAAATAATAGCATTTCATTTCTACTCATAGTCATCTATTCAGTATTCTCAATCTGAGTCTCTTTTAGTAATGTAGTGGATTTCCTTTTATTGTCTAAAACAGAGATTTAAGTCTAAAGATATTTGCTAAGTCAGGTTATGAGTATCTGGATACTATGTCCATTTGGTTGGAAAGAAAAAGATTGAAAGATCTTGATTTAGTTAAGTTTGTGATTCTAATTTTAGTAAGAATTCTTGAACTAAGTGCTTGAATAAATTTAGTGAAATGTGTTTCATAGATACCAGGAACATCAAACTTTTAGAAGTCACTTTGCTTCTTGGCAAATTTTGTTCCTTTAAAGTATTTCAAACACCCAATAAAAGAGGCTCCTTTTCCATTAGTACATTCATAGACAACAATACTTGGATAGATTAAGTGAAATAAATCTGAAACACATGTATCACGTTACTTTTAAAATAAACATGAGTTTAAAAATTATTGGGCAAGTGTCTAGCAAAATGGGTTATTCTACAACCAAACATTTGAAAAATGGATTAATACATTTCAGAAACTTTAAGGAAAAGAAAATAAACAGAAAACTGTTTTATAATTAAAGCAGAACAAAAGGTATATTAATTTAAATAATTTGTACTTTGTTGTATTTCAGAATTCTCTCTGGTTTGGCTCAGCTAAAAATATTTTATGTAAATCAATAATGTCACAAATAAGTAACTGTTTATTGCTCTTTCTTTATGTATAAAATAGGACAACATCCTCTTGACACATCTTATAAGATTCTTCATAATCTGACACTTGCAATCTTACCTCTTGTAACAGAGTAAAGGAAAAGGACAGAGTATGTTTTGATCACACAGCTTGAAGTGTGATCTAAGCTATTTGAAGGTAGTGACTATATCAGTGCTCTGTATAGTTCCTGGCACTTAGTAGGCAACTAATACATTTCTGTTTAACTAATTGGGATCACCCAAGAGTCATAAATATGGGATTTTAAATGAGATAAGGGAATTGAGTGCCAGTGAAATGAAGTGATTTCCCTCTAAGATCATGATCAAGATGTGAATCCATGATTTCCTAATTCCCTACCTCCCATAAATATCCACCTCAATCTCTGAATGAAGTTTCAGGAATATGAAAGTTAAAGGGTAGCCTACAAAAATGTCTTAATCCCTATCCATTCATTGGAAACAGAAATGTGAAAAGAGCAGAAAGATGGGGGGTGGGGAGTTAGGTTAGAAGATGTTCAAATGATTAGAATTCCAAGGAAGCCATATCATCTCATTCATTAGATGAGTCATTTAGTTGTTTTCAAAACATCACTAGAATTTTCTTAATATAGATTTGCCTTTGAGTTATGATACTTACAAATCAGATCATTTCTCTGTTGATTTTTTTTTATAGTGGATGACCTCACAAAGCAAAGCAACTCAAAACTTTCAGGGTGAGATATACTTCAGACTTTATATAATGCCTCAATCCTTTCTCACATGAATATCTTAAAATAAATACGATTTACAGTTGAGCTTTAGGGTATAATACAAGAAAAGTATTCTTTTCTAACAAATTAATACAACTTTAGTAATATCATTTCTTTAAAATTATTCAAATTTTGATTCCATTATAATTTAAGCACAATCATATAGGAAATCTACAGGTGATCATTTTTCATGAAGCATCTAGATTTTTTTTTTCTTCAGAACTTTTGACCATTTCATCCTATTTAAATCTGTCCAAGGAAATGGAAAATACGGCATGAACTGTTTACTGATTTAGAAAATTCTGGTAATGTTTAATTCAATCTTATCCATGAATAAATGTTATCAATGAATAACTTTTATCTAGGATTAATTATATTTTCAACTTTGATTTTTTTTCATTAGATCACCATATAAAGTGATTTGAGCAATAGTGGAGTCTACATCTTGATTTGTACTGAACAGAATGAGATCTTACAGAGTTCAATTTCCATATAAAGATTCACTGCAATACTTAGTCCCCAAACTGAGACTCAGCTGATCCCAGACTTTAGATTAACATGAAGGCAAGATTTAGAATTTGCAACCAATGGGAAAGCAATGTATTAGTAAGATTGCAATGCTGGTATTTGCTACCAAATAGTGATTGTACTTATGACTGTTATACAACTATTAATAAGGGCATTGGAAATTTCTATGATAAAGGATAAAATTTCCCATTTAGGAGGTGTCTGAAATTTCTAGTCCTATACACCTTCCTAGTCATCTTTCAAAAATCAACTCCCTCTCATCTTCTTTGCAAAATATTATCTCCTTTCCCAGCATCAAGATAAAGTTATCTACTCTCTCCTCCCAGAACTCATTCCATAATTATATAATTACATTTATTCATAATAGACTGTGTTGTGATTATCTAGTTTTATGACTTTTCCCCTGAATAATAAATAAATTATGGGAGGAAAGATACTGGGACTTACTCATTTTGTATCCCTAACACTTGCTGCAGTACTTACTATATGAAATAATGGTTTATAGGTTTTTTGACTATAAATATTATAGTCATCCTTCACACAATACTCTCTTTCATATTCAGCCTGTCATCAAATAATATGGACTTTGTTGTAGATACACATTGAGAGTTGATGACCTTGTACCATCCCCACTGCAACCATACTGGCTCAAGTCACTATCATGTCTTCCTGAATTATTACAATTATATCCTGACTTCTTTCCATGATTCTATATTTGCCTACCAACACTGATCCCACAATCCACTTGTCCCAATCATCTATACCTAACACAGCAGTTCAGTGATCTTTGTTTTGCAGTTGGAAAACTTTAGGCAAAAATAATACCTCAAGTAAATTGGGAGATAGACCACATATCTTTGGGAATTGCAGCTTTAGGGGGAAGAGTTCGAGAACAGTAATACGTTGGTTATTATTGCCTGAAATTGGTAAACTATAAGAGCAAGTTGAGCTCAGTAATGGACTGGCTGATTCTCCAGCAGATATGAAAGGAACAGAAACAAGTCTGTGGTCTTGTGGACTTCAGCAGACTAGCTGCTTCTACACTCCAAATGGCAGGTGATAAGTTCAAAAGTGGCCCAGCCTCACCAAAAATTTCAGTTGAACAAAATGACATGGGTAAATTATAAGATTAAAAGTATAATTCCAAGCTGAACTTCTCAGTTAAATAAATGGACCAAGGGCAAAAATCAGATCAAGGGTGGTGACCTTCCCACTTTTGTTCCAGATAGCCTCATGTCAGCCACCATCAAATTGAGAGAGAGGATGAGGCAAAAGGATGGATGTGGTTAATGAATTTTGTATCTTAATAAAAGCAAATTTATAAAGTGCCTGTTGCACTACTGAAAAATTACTGTACCAAAGAAACAAGCTCTGTTTTTAAAAAGCCTTTGATTTTTTGAGATTTAAAACAATACTCAGCCATTAATATTTCCATGAAAAAGAGGAAGGTTTTGAATTAGGCAGATTCTAAATGGAAACCAGGATCTCAACACCCGTATCTGATAAAGCCAAGGAGATACCTCCAAAATGATAGAAACCAGAGCTGTGGAAAACAATGGTGAAGAAGTTCTTTCCAGAGAACAGAATGAGAGCCTTCAAAACATTGGCCCCATGGAGACTCTGAATTACTCTCTTTCTTCCATATACATACATACATACACACACACACACACACACACACACACACCCTTCATGTTAGAGGTATTCAATGTAGTGATCAATCCTATCCTACCACTATATATTGGGTGTGTTGACAAATATATATATACATATATATATATATGTAATTTTATATCAAAAGCTGTCACACACAACAGATATCTTGGACTGAACTGAACGCACTGACTGGGTGACATACTGGGCATTTTAAACGAGTATACTATTTGTGACAGGAGAGAGAAATGTGTATTTGGTGAGCAGAAGGGCAGAAGGTAAGAGAATTTGGCTAAATGCTCACCATTCTCATTTACTCTTTGAGTTTATAGGAAAGCGAAGGCTACATTTCCCATCCTCCATTGCAGTTTGTGAGGTCATTTGTTACCTTTTGCAGGAAATATGTTACTTAGAAGAACTGAAACCGAGTTCAAAATCTCCTGAATGGCCACTAATATGATATTATAGAATATCCAAAGCTGATATAAAGATAAAATATTTTATCTAATAAGATAATCAACTGGATATCTAGACTGAAAAGTTAGAATGCAAAAATCAGCAACATTTTTTATGCTGATTAAAGCCAATTAGAAAACATCACAGGAAAAAGATTCCATTTGCTGTAACAACAGAAACCATGAAGATATCAGGATTATAATTAATAAAAATGTGTGAAATCTTTATGGAGAAAATTGTAAAATAGAGTAACAAGACTAGATCCCAAATAAATTAAAGATAGAATACCTTCGTATACTGAAAGACTCAATAGTACTAAGATGTCAAGTTTCTGCAAAGTGATCTATGAATTAAATGTGATTACATTAACGACAAAGTTTTTAATGAAAGCTGACGAACTATAGAAAACCTCACAGAAGAAAAAAAGGATCAAAAATAGGCAAGAAAATTTTGTAGAAGAATGAAATGTGAACAGTGAGATAAAGATTTTTGTGAAATGTTAGTAATTAAATATTTTCTGAGAAAGAAGCAAATATAAGAATTTTGAGAGTTCAGAAATATAATACATCAGAAATATACATCTGTCAGACAGAGATGGTATCAAACAAAATCTATTACTATTAATGAACTTATTTAGTAATTAGTGCTGGAAAAATTAATTATCCATACAGAAAAAAAAATTATTCAATACCTATGCCATAAAAAAAGATGGTTGGTGGATTAAATAATGAAATGTTTTGATTTATAGTAAGAATATATATATTTTGACCTTAGTCCATAGTTCTTTGCCAAAGAGCTCCTAAAACCCTTGTAATTTCGTAAGTGATAAGAGCCATGGGAACATCTTTTGTTATAGTATTTGATCTTTTGTCCTCAGTTTCTGAAATAGCTTCAGAGCAATAAAAGTGAAAGAAATGTCTTTTGTTATTCATAACAAGACACTTTCAACCACACATAAGTTTATGTTAATGAGTTGATTTTTTGAAAGGCCCTAGATACCCATAGGATGGGGACTGGTTGCCAAGGGAACCAGTGATGTGATAAGAGGATTGGAACTTTTAGCTACCCTCCTCTTGCTACCTTTGGAGGGAAGAGGGGCTGGAGGTTCAACTAATCACCAATGGCCAAAGATTTAATCAATTGTGACTATATAATGAAATCTTCACAAAATTCTGTTAAGTACGGGGTTCAAAGAGCTTTTAGGTTGGGGATGATCTGGAGGTACTGGAGAGAGCATAGAAGTTCTGCATCCTTTTCTCCAGACTTTGTCCTGTGCATCCTATTCCTTCCAACTGTCCCTGAGTTGTATCCTTTTATAATAATCCAGCAGCCTAGTGAGTAAACTGTTTCCTAAATTTGGTGAACCATTCTAGCAAAATATGGAATGGGAGGTGGGGGTTGTGCTACCTCTAATTTATAGCTGGTCAGTCAGAAGCATAGATGACAACCTAAACTTTCAATCAGTGTCTGGAGTCAGGGAGGCAGTCTTGTTGGACGGAGCTCTTCACCTTTGAGATCTGAAGCTAATTCCCCATACATAGTGTTATAATTAAGTTGAACTGTAGCATATTCAGCTAGTGTTGAAAAATTGCTTGGTATGGAGAAAAAAATTCATTTGGTGTGAGAAGAGAGATGTTAGAAGTGTTGTGAGAGTTTAGCATACTAGAGAAAGAGAAGTATTTTTTTTCTTTCAAAGAAATAAATGTTCAAAGCCAAAATTTACAAATTATAAAAGAAATTAAGAAAATATCTTCATAGTCTTTGAATAAGAAAGGATTTCTTGGACAATACAGGAAAAAAAAAACAGAAATGATAGAGCGGTAATTCATTAAATGACCATGTTGAAATTAAAACATTATTTCAATGAAAGAGGAAATAAAGTTAAAAACTAGCCACAAACTGGTAAGAGATGTTTGCAATGGAAAAACTGAGATTGAACCGGCATCCAGACTTTTTTTTTAATAAAGAATAGCTATGAATTAGTAAGAGATAATCCAAATACCAAATAAAAAATTGTGTCAAGATTTGGAATAAAGAATGGAAAATTAAAATATTAAAAGCATTTCAAATTCATTCTGTATCATGAAAATTAAAATGAAAATTCAACTGAAAACAAAAGGAAATATTTTCCATTCAAACTGATCAAAATTAAAAGACTAACTAAAACAAGTATAAGTAAGGATATATTCCTATTGTCAGGAATATATATTGGTATAATCACTTTGGAGTAATACGTTCATGTCCTATAAAATGGCAATTCCAAATTCAATTATGTACCCTGAAGTAATTCTTGTATATGTATAACAGAACACAATAAAATTATTATAATAGTACTTGTAATAACAAATAATTGTACATCTGAGGTAAGATACTAGGCCTAAAGTAGTACACAAAAATATCAAATATTCAAATAAGAGATAATGACTTTCCTATCTAAATGGATTCAAAATGTGGAAATACATAAGAAACTTTACAGTTTATTCTTAAAGATAGCATTAGTCTGACACCAAACAAATATAACTAAAAATTAATCTAGACATTTATTCCACTGTGAATATAACATAAAACTTATTAGGTAAAATACTAACAAACTTGAAATAACAGTATATAAAAAAAAAGTCATGATGTGGCTGATTCTTTTAATCCCAATAATGTATAGATCTTTCAACATCAAAAAATATATGATGTAACTTATTGCATTTATGGAATAAGATTTATGAAATACCAATAAATAAATCAGTTAAGAATCATGCAAAGATTTTCCACTTCTTCTGAATTTAAAGCAGAAGCAGAATTCATAGCTATTCTTTATAAGGTGAATTTCAAAGTAAACTCACCCTAGTGTGGTAAACAATCATAAATTTGTGGGGGAAATGCATGAGGCAACTGTTCTCAGACAGTGGATGGCAGGCACTACAGATTGCAATTCCTGAGAAAAGGAAAACTCATGAGATGAGCCCCATGATTGTTCTTGATCTCTACAGAAGCTGTTGATCAGATAGAGATCAGGGTCTGTGTCTGCTTACATGACATTACCATGGAGTGACTGCTACAAGGCAAACACAGATAGCAGAACTCAAGCAATAATGACTTTCGAGTTCCAGCTGTAGCCATAAGAGGGAAATCGTCTGAGTGTCAAGAGAGACCCTAAAATAGGAGTAAGGTCTATACCTATAATAAAATCTAGACTGGCCTTAACAAACCAAAATCCAAATCTCAACTAAATCATTAAGGAAGACAGGATTTGGAAGCAGAATTCCATCAAGAGGAGACTGGAAAAAATAGTAAGTTTTCTACAGATCTGCAGTAACTTGGATCTATGTTCAAAATGTCAACCAGAAATGAACAAACACCAGAACAATACTTTTTAGGAATTATTCAATATATCATCCAGAAGGTTCAGTACACAATCAAAATTTGTTCAACATTCAAGTTAACAGGAGAATGTAACTGCTAGTTAAAAAAAAAAAAAAAGAACCCAAGAGTTTAGATACTGTATTTCACAGATAACTTTAAAGCAGGCATTATATTTTATATTTATATGTATGTGTATATATGTGTATATACACAGAGAGAGAGAGAGAAACAGATCATTAAAGAAAAATATAGGATTAATGAGTGCACAGACAGGGCATCTCAGGTGAGAAATGAAAATTAATTTACAAAATCAGACAGGAAATTCTAGAATTAAAAAGTACAGTAACTGAAGACAAAATAAAAATTTACCTGATTTTCTTGACAGCAGATTAGAAATGGCCAAAAAAAGGAGGGAGGGGGTAGTAAGCTCAAAGACCCATCCGTATAGTTATTCAATTTTGATTATAGCAGATTTTTTTAATAATATATGTTAATATAAGACTGGTTCCCTTTCATAGCTTATTGTTTAGTGTTTTCCTAGACATTCTTGAAGTTTTATTTTCCATGTGACTCTTAATCTCATATTGACTAGTTATAATAGAATTGATATTTGTAGTAAGACTGAATTAGGATTATATGTACACCTAAAAGTAAAAGTTGTATGTCAAATATATCTTAATAATAGAAAAAAGATCATAAATGAACTTTAATAGTATACACATATATTAGATTTCCCGTATTGACTCTGGAAAAGCAATTCTCGCATGTTTAAAAATGCTTTTCTATAGTCTTCATAATTGAAGGACAGCTTGAATGAATATAAAATCCTTAGTTCATACTCTTTTCTTGAGTTTGTTACCTTCCCCCATTGTGATTTTTCAGTATATAAAGTCATATTCTTAATTTCCTGGAAGTTTTCTTAGATTGTAAAAACTAACTAAGTCTGTGATACCAATTAGAGTAAGCAGGATCCTGGTCACAAATTTTAGAGAAAAATCTGGAGAAGATTATGCCCATAGGTGGCTTTGTAAAGCTCTGAGATACTCTTCAGGATTAGAAGCTTGCACACATGTGCAATTCTGTTTACATACACAAGAAAGACCTAGGAGGAACCCAAGCCCTCACATGGCTCACCCTTTAGTCCCTACATAAGCAGAAAGTGAAAGCTAGACAGCCTGTGAGTTGCCTGAGCATTAAGGCATGCCCCAACACAAACACAGACCTCTTGGAAAAGGTAGAAGGTTTATTGGTTCAAGCCTTTAAAGGAAATGTCTGAATAATCATTGGATGACCATTAAGCTAACCTAGAAGAAAAAGAACCATGATAGGAACCTAATTTTAATAAATGCCATATGAATCACCAATATAAATTATCTAAAACATATAATTTTAAACAAAAATGTATGAGACATGCAAATAGAGGAAAGTACGACTCATACGCAGAAAATAAAATAGTTAATAGAAACTGTCCTGAAGCAGTCCAGATGTTGGACTTACTAGACAGAGACTTTAAATTAGCTCATGTTAACTATTGCAAAAACTTAATAAAATGTCTATAGAATAGGCAAAATTATGAAACAATGTCTAATCAAATAGAGAATTAAATATTCTCCTCTCTTCTTCTGTACAAAATTATAAACTTCGGCTCATTTGCATCACTCACAGTATTCTCCTTTTATTAATTATAAAAATACATATTCATAGTAACAAATCAATCGCAATGCAGAGATGACTGAATTAGAAAGTTGATTTTTCTTTACTGTCCTCTTACCCCATACTACCCTCTTGAGAAAAGCAACATTTGTTGGAAAAAACCCACTTTCTGAATTTTTGAATCAATATCCTCAATTCCTCCTTTTAAATTTTAACTGTTAGGATTATTTCTCCTTTACTGAACATTTTTCCACATTAAAAGTCATTAGCTAGAATTCTGTTTACCAACAACTATGTAAACTATAGTCTGTGCTCAGCATTTCATCACTAAATGAATTCCACTTGCATTGCTTAAAACATTTTAAAATTAAATTTCCAATAACTTTAATATTATAATGTTTTCATACAAGGAATCTCCACTCTCTTTTAGCCCTTTGGAAGTTCTTTGTACCATCATATGTGGCCAGCTATTTCTTAGTTAAATGACACCAGCTTTGATTCAGTTCTCAAAACTGTATATATGTATGTTTTTGTCAAATGTTTATTGGCAATAAGTTTCTTTTACTTTAAACACAAGTAGTTAAAATTAATTATGGGTCAAAATGTATTTCAGCAAACGAATTAAACTATAGGAAAAACGGCAAAATTTCTAATATAATTTTATTTGGGGCTGGTTTTGTCAAATTCTTAATACAAATACATTCCAATATTTTAAATTTAAACGTCACTTGACACCTAATCAAAACTCCTCTTGTTTAACTCTCTGCCTTCAAACTGATGTTACCATAAAAGTAATTTAAGTCAAGCAAACTGACTTGCTATGACTATTTAGCAATTAAGAGGCCAGGTTTTCTAACTACCCCTACCACATGTTAAAACAATGCCTCCTGAATGCATCATTTTTGACTATTAATAGATTTTATTAACATTCAGTCTAAAAATCTAGAATTTAAATGAGCCCTTTACAAATATCACTTTATGCTTCAAATTATACCAACTAGATAAAACTGCTGACATAAAAGACATAATGATAAATAGGTAAGTTTATTTCCTAAAAGCTTTTAAATGTATAAAGTTTGTACAAATTTATAAAATTACATGTTATACAATATATATGCATGTGTGTAAATGTATGTATACTTACACACACTGAGCTCCAACATATGTATCTGTTGTATTGGAAAAGTCAATATAAAATCAATTGATTTATCAACTTAAACTGATAAAATTACCTCATCTAAAGTTTTCTTGTCCTAATGATCATACAAATCAATTCTATATGCTGAGTGGACTTCGGTGACGAGGAGCAATTGGTGGCTCACACAGTCCTTATATCTACATCATTCAGTAGATGCTACTGATTAAACTGTACTGATTGTCAGTTATTCAATGTTCTAAATTACAAATTCAGTGCTTTCAATTTCATTTTAGGCTATATTTTCACAAGGACAATACATTATTTTTCCCCTAATTATCTTCATCTGGTTCTGCACTTCTCATTAATAGCTGTACAGAAAGTAAAATGTAATCAATAAACTTACTCTATAGTAATAAAAATTTCAAATTCCTCCCTTTAAAAACAATGCTATAATAGAACAATGTACCTCAATTTCTCTTATTTCTTTGGCAATAAGGATGCAAGAATATAAGAGGAGGACTATTAATGTCCTCCTCTTATTATTAGTTCTTTCAAAGTGGGAGGAACTTTTTTTCATGAGAAGTTTTTTGAGACATTGGGCACCTCACTTTGGTGAGAGGTGACAAAATGAGACTGAGTTGAGGAGAGAACAATTCTCCATGCTCTGATACAGATCTTGGCTTTTGTAATCTTGAAAAAATGGTAAGTTATTATAAATAGTATGTTTCTCCTTTCACATGAAGTGACTGGCTTTGATGTACTAAGGAGGGCATGACACACCTGGAAAGTCAAAGACACTGAAGAATGACACACTAGGGGGAAAGTGGCAAATGCTCAATAGACTATTTAGAAAAACTGGGTCCCAGTGCAATGCCAACATATGCAATTAATAGATATCTACCAAGTGGGGGGTACTTATTTTAGGGTGAGAACCAACTGAGCAAAGATGTCATGAATACGTCCAAATTCACAGGTCTTTCCAACTCAAAGGTGTGAGAAATGCCCATACTGGTTTTACTCTTGTTTTATAACACAATCTTAGAGGAGCCAGTTAGAAAAGGAACCGCTTATCAAATGAACTTCATGAGAAAACTTATACACAGCAGAAATAACATAATTTTGACCACATTTAAACTAACATTTAAGGTTATAAGCTCAGTATTTCTAATAATAGAGCAAGAATGAGTCACTCATGATCTTCGTGAAAAAGTAAGAAGCTATTTTTGTTTTTCTTATTTTAATTTGCTGGTCTGTATGGTAAACTTATATGTTGGTAAATTAGACCCAATTTAAGTGTATATATGAGATTGGAATTTGGCAGACTTCAAACTCCTATGGGTTTTATACATATGACGTTTGCTGAGCATGACAGAAACGTATTGCTTAAACTTCCTTTTTTATTAACTTCTCTTTTGCATACTGATGGGAAAAATTATCCTAGTAGGTGTTTGAACAGCTTGAGATCAGTTGACCTGGGAATCATTCTTCTATGATCTAAGCACTTGGCTGGAACTTAAACACTGAAGCAGCTTAATAGCTAAGATTCTATTTAGGCTCCGATTTTTAAGCCCCGTTTTTCAAAAACTGGTAACATTACAGGGATTTTATGGGTCTATACTGTTTTTCAGATACAATCATTTTTTAATGATCCTTAAATTTACATTGGCATTTCCACTCACCAACAATCTAATGAATCTGTAAACCACAATTAAAAAGCAATGTAATAATTGTATACTGCTAGTGAAAGTTTTAATTTCCTAAATTATAAATATAGGATATTAACATCTGCCCAGAATGTAATTAATTTAAAAGAAAAATAAGTGTAACAAGTGCAAATTGAAAGGATTAAGGCTTTTACTGTAAGGTTCAACCTATCATCTTTTCCTCACATAGTGAAATTGTCATAAATGACAGTATGTGACTTTTTATTCTACTTAGAGACATCCTTTTAAAGTACCTATGATAAGCAAAGTGTGTAATGGTATAAACATATATTTAAAGTGTAATGATGTACAACAATCACTATAATAGTAAGTAAAGCAATGCCATAAAAATGAAGAAAACATTCTTCAACACATTGAGAAAGTTATTTTCGAAGCCTGGCCCATTAGCTTGGAACCAGAAATTTCCAGATAACGCCCACATTTGCATGAAAACATTTTACATTCCTGTGATGGTGTATTACATACTTTGGGATGGATGGGAGCACTACCTCTTGAGAAAAAAAAATGACCTGCTGAATTACGTGAAGTCCAGTAGCTTGGAGAATAGAAAGCAGAACTTTACTTAGGAATTAGGTAGCTAATCTGTGCTCTCATCAGAGATCTGCCCATCCACGGACCTGCTAGGATGTTAGAGCACATTCACGCAGCTGGTACCAGATCCTGGCTGACCCTGTCCTCTCTGAAGATCTGCTTCCACTGGCAGAATCATGGCACGTCCAGATCAAGTCTGTGCACAGGAGTCTAACAAAGTCCTCTGGGCAGCAGCAGCTAGGTCTTGCTCTCGTAAGCTGCACAAATCTACCTTTCAGTGTGGCTCTCCTACCAGTCCTATAACTATGTTGGAAATGTTTAGTATATTTTAATTAAGATCAAAGTACTAAAGAAAATGAAAACATTGCTATTTTGCTTAAGTGACTTGGACTCAGGCTACTGTGCAAATGTTCATTTTCTCTATTTTTGCTTTGCAGGAGGATCAGTGCATGAGCTTGAATGGAGGTCAGCAAACTTTTCCTGTGAAGGACAAGACAGTAAATGTTTCCTGGTTCATGGGCCACAGTGTCTCTGTCACCACTTCTCTCAGCAACTCTGCCATTGCAGTGGGACAACAGCCCCAGACACACAGAAACAAACAACGGTGCCTGTGTTCCAGTAAAACCATAATAAGGGGCACTGAAATTTGAGTTGAATGTGACTTCTACAGTTCATAAAATAGTCTTGTTTTTTCTTGACCCCTTAACAAGATAAAAATGGTTCTTAGGTCTGTACTGTACAGAAACAGGCGGCAGGCTGGCTGTGGCCCAGGGCTACAGTGTGTCCACTCGTGAGCAGAACAATATTGTATGATAATAAAAAAAAAAAAAATAAGAGAAATATTTAACATAATTTTTTACTTTTTTATTAAGAATTTTGTTTTATTTGAATTTGTATTTTGCTCATTAACTCCTAACATGTGTCATAAACCTGGATTAAATATTTCTTAAAAAAAAAATCCCAGTTTCTTGAAGCAATTGGTACGGAGCTGTAATTTAAAAATTTAAAACTCACCTGAAAGATTCAAATTCTAACTACTAGGCTCACTCTTGGTTTATGGACTGGAGATAGAATAAAACACTTGTCACACCCTTTGTTTTAATGTAAAATGGCAACATTTACTAAGATTATCCTGAGTTAAAAGAAATCTGGCCCCTTAGCAGTCAATGACAGGGTTGACAATTTCATTTTGTGGTCAGTGGTCTCACTGGTTAAGATTTTCTATTGATTCTTCTAGATTTTTTCACATCAGAGATTGTCACTGTACATTTACATTTGACATTCTTCTTTCTGTATGAGTTCTGCTTCCGGAGACACTATTACAAGTATTAGAAATTATAGCCCTTGCTGGGAACAAAAGGAGGAGATGGTGTCAAGACAAGGAAGCCAGGAAGCTGTTTCTGTGTATATGATGTTTGTTAAATAAATCAGATTTAAGTTGTCAGGAACTGTATTCTTGCTCTAAGTGTTTCTAGTAATAGAACCATTTCCAGCTAAACCCTCATTAGGAGAGAGGAAGAAAAAAAAAAAAAAAGAAAGAAAGATCAAGTAATTTACAAAGTCATCAGCAGTTTTTTAATGTTTTAATCTTGCCTTGCAAACTGAAGCAAGGTGTTCCACTGCCTATCAGGACTTCGATAAACACAGTGCCCCTTACTCCAAGTTCTTGGTGTATATCACATGCCCCAGGAATGTTCTTTAAACAAGCTCAACACCTCATATAGTATGACTGCTTTAATATTCATCTGTAATTCTGTACTTGGACCCTACTTCTCTGGGGATTTTTCTTTCCCAGAAATATTGTTCTTGTGACTCTGTATCGTCATCAAAACTTTGCCTCTTCAGCACTTAGCATACTATCTGGGATTAGAAAGTACCCCATAAATTTTAGCTATATTTATTCTCCCCAAATTCTGCTTCTCATCTGTCCTGCTATTCTGTTAAATCCATGTGAAGTAATTAATTTAAGCTGATAATGGTTTAATATGTACAATGATCAGGTATATACTACTAAGGAGAGACTAATACATGCATGTCAATTCCAACAAGTAAGATACTAAGAATTTTTTTTAAGATGACCAAGTCTTTTAAAACCCTTCAGATCTATAATTCATTAAGTTACCTACAAGACCATCTATATACAGATATGCATTTATAAATCAGTGAATATCTGTTTATATACTGACTGGAGAACACACTTTAAAACCTAAAATCCTCTTAAATACACAGTTCTTGAAACAACTTCATAAAATAGGTACCATTAAAAACACCTATACTGTGCAGAAAGGAAACCAATTCACAAATAGACTAAGCCATTTTCCCAAGATCACAAAGTTAGTGATGATGCCAAAATAATAAATCCGATCCAAATCTGATTTCAGGGTCCTCACTCTAAACCAGCACAAGACCATATATGGCAGGACTGCTTTAATATCTGTGATACTAAAATTCCGTACAATTAGCACTTCATATATAAAAGCCTACATGTTAAAAACAAAACCTAAAACTTAGGTTTCTCCTTAATTTCTGTATTGAGCACAGAGTACATAATTAGGATATTATGAAATAATTAATTCAAACATAAAATGTTTATCAAGTATCTACTATGATCCAAGGGTGGTCCAAACACTTTAGACACATTAGTAAACAAAGTACACAGAAACCCCTTTTATTGAGGAGCTTATAGTCTAGTGGTTAATTTCAGATTTCTTTAAAGTTTCTGCCCTATGTTGGATAATTTTTAAGAATGTATTTATGATAAAACATAGCCAGATACAAGTATAATCATTTCAT
Source organism: Camelus bactrianus (assembly GCF_048773025.1). Classification (NCBI taxonomy): domain Eukaryota; kingdom Metazoa; phylum Chordata; class Mammalia; order Artiodactyla; family Camelidae; genus Camelus; species Camelus bactrianus. Next base: position 64,118,249 of record NC_133541.1, read on the forward strand.
TAAAATATTTTGACATCCAATGTTGAAGCAAATGAGACTATATCCTGTATTAATCATCAACATAATGTTCACTAGTGGTACTTTCCCTCCTCATTTTTTTTTAATAGCTGCAAATCATTGCACTTTATCACTAACTAAGGGGGAGTTAAGCAGCTGTCCATCCAAGGACAGACAGTCTTCTTGCCAGGGTCGCTTGGCTTAGTTTTCCCTGAAAGAAGTTCTATCCTTGGGAAAGCAGAGTAAAAATCTTTATTATTTTCATCATTAGCCCTTAATGTTCTGAAACTATTGTTCATTTCACTTCTAAAATTATTTTATTCACCCCATCACTTTCAAATTTCACTTATAACACAAAAAGAATATTTTCTCCTTATTTCTATTTTAATATCTTTAAAGATTTCCTTCATAAAAATGTATTTATAAAAATAAATGTTATTGTTTAATGAAGTTATTTTTGTTTTCTTTTAAGAATGAATATATTCTTTTTGCATAACTTATAAAATCCTTAATAATTCTTATAAAATAGAAGACTGTCAATGTGAAAAAAAAAAAACCCACAAGTTTGAATTTCAAGAAAAACTTTTAAACAACCTATACAAAAAAAAAAAAATAGAACTCAGGATCATGACATTTTAAATCTTATTTAGAATACTTGAACTTTTTATGTGACTTATAATTTGACTTAAGAGGGGAAAGATGCCAAAGGAATTAATATGTCATGTGCGAAGAAGTTCCAGTACTTTGCAACTTTCCAACAGAGTGGCCAGGGGCTTTTGAATAAACTTTCTGAGCCTTAGTTTCATTATATGGAAGAGAAATAATGATATGCATGCATATAAAGCACTTAGCATTTAGAAGCATTTACTCTATGGTAGACATTATAATTATATATTGTTAAGAGCACTGGATTTAAGAAAGATAAAAGAGACACGGAAATGCTCATTCCAAGAACTGAGTTTTATGTGGTTAAGGAATTTGACCGAGAGGAACAAATAAAGATAGTCTGATTCAAACCATGGCAGGATCTCTGATTATACGTCAAGAAGTGAATCAACATACTAGTCTTTTTTGAAAACCACGGCTGGGTCTAGTACTATTAGGAACATTTACATACATTCTTCAAGGTATCCCTCAAAATAAAATGTCACATAGCTAGTGAATGAAGAGAGCAAGAAAAGAGAACACAAAAAGTCCATGTTTCTTCTCCTGCGCTTTGATAGGAAACAATAGGAAATGCACTGCACAATAGTTAATGGGGTGCAAAAAGTTTTATTTAAAAAATATGTTGTTGTTAGAGCACAGTGTTAACTAATCAAGAAAAAAGTCCTTTTTCACCTTTATGAATACAATAAAATCTCACCTACTATACAAGTTCCTTGAATGGCTATTGTCTTCCATGTAAGAAGAAAGTATCTGCAGAATCTAATTTCCTTGGAGTAACTTCCTTATATATATATTTATTTTCATAACAAAGCCTATGCATAAAAATGGTGTAAAAATCAGAACATTCTTTGAAGAATCAAGATCTTTTTTTTAATGGATCTGTCCAAAAAGTAATCCTCTGGAAAAATGTGTCTCAAATATTGTTTCTATTAATTCACAGCATTTTCTTGAGGAATTACCTGCCATCTACCATTTGTTTATGTTTTTAACCTTTACAACATTTTCAAGTTAGTTTTCTGGTTTTTAAGCCTTCTGTTTTAATTGTGAAATTAGGGAGAAGGTGATAAAATAAGAAAATTGAGTTAACGATGAAAATTTACTTTTATTATGTGGAATTATTTCCTTACAACTTAGAATTTTAAGAGGTAATTGTTTTTCAGCAATATGCCCAGCCTACTTCCTAGGCATCAGGAAAACAAGCAAAGCTTTGTCAGATTTGTTTGAGCAGATATATTTGTTTCATTTCCTTAAACTTCACTTGACATTTGGAAAGGATAACAAGATTATACCTTCGGGTATGTATTTTTTTCCTTGTACCAACTTGACTCTAATAGAGGCTATATGAGGAAATTTTTATTTTCTTTTGTCATATATTATGACATAGAGTTCTTCATACTGAAATTCTGCAATTCATCTATTGTTTTCCAAAATACAATATATACTCAAATCAAGCAAGACTATTAAATTTAAAAATAATTAACATTAGCTTTAATGTTCATTAGCTTTAACATTGCAGAAAATTTATGTTTATTTTGGGTTTTAACAGTCTTACTTCATATCTTTCTAACACCCATCAACTGATCTTTGATTTTGCTGCATTATTTACTCATGCATTCTGGGCTCAAGCAGGGACCATAAAAGAAAGAACTTGTTTCTATGACAGTTTGTGGAAGGAAAAAAAGTATCATTTTATACGTTCTCCCTCTTCCATCAAAAAACAGAACTTGAGAATCACTGTAGATAATTTATCTTTATGGAGTGAGACTATTAGGAACATATGACAGATTAGGATACATATAGCATATATATATATATATATATATATATATATATATATATATATATATATAGCATACATACGTGTGTGTGTGTGTATAAATTGGGTATATATACATATAAATTGGGCCATATAAATAAGTCTGTCTTCAGATATAAATTTTCTCATGAGTTAACATTCAGGAAAACTCTAGAGACTTCTTAGCTTGATCCATAGAGGTGCTAGCAGAGTCCTTCTGACTCAGACTCTCGAGAGATATGGGGGGGATCAGTGGGAAGGCAGAGAGGTGTTTCAACATCATCATTTAAAACCCCAAAAAGCACTATCGCACCAGAGGGGCTTAACAAAATCTTGAATCTGTACATTTCTAAGACCATGTCTAGTGTCAATTTTTCTTTTTTTCTTTAGATTCTGTCTTTTTTAATGGGGCATAGGATTTGGGAAGCACAGCACGAAGCATGAAATGCTATAAATACATGTTCTTTTTAAAACGATCTGACTAGTGATTAAGACTGGTATCATAAGAGAAGAACTGAAACTTTTTTTTAACCAGCCAACCATAAAATAATCCTTATTTCTATATTAAGAAATCAGAGTGATCATTAAACATAGGATATAGTCGTATAATAGATACATTTATTAATAAGGATAAAGTAAATAATATCTTTGTCTCTAAATTTAAATTATTCATTGTGTAGTCCGTAAGTATTACACAAGTAAGAACTTGCTCTCTATTTTCTAGATGCACATGAAATATAGTGGAAAAATGGAACTGAAATTTTTAAGGGTTTATTCCAAACATGAGATGCAACATATTTCGAAATGACATCAAAAAAAAAGAAAAATTCTCCACAGAAAATCGAAGAATAGAAAAAAATGATACATATGAGGATATAACTTCCCTAATGTTGATATTAAAAAGGAGAATCTATAAACAATAGAACCTATAAATAATAATCAACAAATGTTTATTGTTTTTCCATATAGATTATAATATTCATATCAAACAAATTAAAATATAATACAAAGGCGTATTTAAGAATGATAAAAGTATTCAGAATACATTTAGGGCTGAAAAGGATTTTACATAGCAGCATTGTATTTAAGCTGCTTTTCCTTTCATATTTAAATGTATTATTTTAAATAAAATTCATTATTTAACAGGTGGCTATCAAACTGTTTCAAAAAACAAAATACTTTATAATTGAGCATAGTAGTCTACCAGCATTTCCACAGTTTGAATCTCCTTGATTTAGTATTTCTGGAGCTTCCGTAATGCTGAAGTGGCCTTTCTTGGTAAACACATCACCACAAAAATGTAATATATGTGTTCCGTATCATTTCCTGCATTATGTGTGTGGGTTGTGGTTGTTGCTTGAGTTCCCATGACTATTGAGGGAGGAAGTCGGGTATAATTCCTGGCAGCATAGTAGTTTATCCATTACATTAAAGAGCAGATCATATTTCAAAACGTTTTTCTGAGATCATTACAAAATAAAAAACAAATGGCAGGCTTATCAGCTCTCATTACCAATTGCCCTGTAAATGTTAAAAAATAAAACCCACTAAAAATAGTCACAGGAAGCAATAATTTCTATGACAAATTGTGGGGCTGTTTACTTAGTGTGCTAAGTAATATATTTTTGATCAAAGATAAACAGTTTAAAAAGTTACATTTGTGTTGTTATTGGAAAGGGGGAGGGTAGGAAGGAAATGGCTATTCCCCGAAGGCTGAGGTACCTTGTAAAACAATCTGTCTTTAAACCAAAATGAAAGAGAGCCAAGAACAGCTCTGAATGACATGATGAGACCCTGGAGATGCCATTCATTACACAATTTGCTGTAGTGGTTTGCAGATGTCTTATTTTGTGGGTCAGATTAGGCACTTTATTTTTTTGTTTTTTAAATTATGTTGCACAGCATTGGTTATAAGTTTTTTCCTGATTCCTATCACCATTCCTACACAGCACCAGATCTGTTTTGAACAAACCAATATGCTGCATCCCTGTTTCAAAACTGACTGATGAAAGCATTTCTACACTCTGGCTCTGAAGCAAGTAAGGCACTTACTAGAAAATGGCCCTTTTATACAGTGCATCCAACTAGAACATCAGAAGGCTGGACCTGTAACCACTTTATAGAGAAAGTACCCAAGAGTACACGGTGAGCTGATCAGCCAAATGCCAACTCCAAGCTGCAATGAGGCAGTGATTTCAAATGACCCATTTTGGCACATTTCATTTTAAGGATGTAAACCTATAGCACATACATAGTCTGTGCTAAAGTTAATAAAACTTATCTTACAAGCTAAGGAGACCCAGTCACAAAATACTTTCTTCATAGATGTATTTAAATGTTGAGTTTGGGGTTTTAACTGAGGTCATATTCAGGCAACGAAGACTTTTAACAAGGGAAACTTTCCTTTTTTCCCTTAATTTGGGAAAAAAGATCATTGTGCCTTGGGAAGTATTATATTTTCGTAATCATCTGCAATGCTCATTAGGTCTTATTATATCTGAAGCACTTGTATTTGTTGAAGTAGAAGAAGCTGAGATAAAAGAAATTCAAAAGTCAAATCATTACACATTTGAGTCAGTGCCTTTTTCAAACTGGAAGCTCGCTCTATTACTCTTAATGAGCTGATGCCCCAAACACTCAAAACGGATTCCTATTTCTTGACCTCTTTTAAACCTCTGACTTAAAACTATGATGGGCTTCATAGGGAAAAAAAAAACCTGTTGATACTGATTTTTAAACTCTCTCTCACTTTGGGGAACAGCAGTCAATCTTTCCAATTACTTGCTATAGTCATATTTAACCAGGTCTAAAAATGTAATGTATTTATTCATTAGGATTCTAAAGGAAAATCTTTTTGGTAAGTATTTTAAACTTTTTAGGATTAATTATATGTAATCTAACCCCACATCACTTGTTAAGCATAGTTGCTTAAAATTAAGAAAAAATACTTAAATGGTCAAATTAGTGTGATAAAAGCATATGGAACTAAAATAATGCATACAATAGGGGTACAAGTAAAATGGGGGACAGCTGGTGGGTTTGTATCAACATTAATATCCTGGTTTGATATCATACTACAGTTTACCATAGGCAGGAAAATAGGTAAAATAAACACAGCATCTCCAAATTACTTCTTACAACTAGATGTGAAATTACAATTATCTCGAAAATACCAACTAAAAATAAATGTTACATCATTATTATTGTATCTATCTACAGCCTCTACTTTTACATAAGGAATAAGCATTTTAATTATTTTTAACAATAAATGCTCTGGATATTTTAATAGACAATATATAGTAAAAGGAAATATCTTAAATTTAGTATATTGGAAGTAAAGTACATATTATGAAACTTCCTAAGGTAATAAAAGATGTTAGTTTAGAAGGAGAGAAAGAGGGAGGGAGAGAAAGAATTTTAACACTCGGAGAGAGAAAATTTCTTGTTCCTAGATACATTTTTACTGCATCTAGTGAAATCATTGTTATAAGTTACTAAAAGCTACATACTGGTGTCGACTTGATTTTAAGATAATACAATCCAGAATTACATCCTATTTTGTAAATCAAAGGACACATGGGACAGGGGAATGCTTGGACTACAGTTCTAGATTTAGAGAAAGGCATTACTCTTAATTAAGAAACACTAAAGTGATATATAGTGCTGTAGGGAAAGTACTAGATGAAAAGAAATGAAAATATTTATGTTTAATAGTTTCCTGTTGGTGACCTTAACTATGCTAATTTGCCTTTGATAAACTGTGACAGAGACTGTCAACTGAAACGGACAACATAATTATGATTTAAACAACAACATCTGTGCAGGAACACTCTTGGATGTGTTTAAGATGTAACTCTGTGAAATGATAAGCTCTACTCAGGTCCCAGGAGCCTATAACGTTTCATGGCATTGAGTTTCCAGCAGCATGATAGTAAGTGGCAGGTAAACTTCAAAACATTCAGAGTCACACAGTCTACTCTGATTAAATGATAAAACTGTGATGAACATTAATTTATTTACTACGCTCAAGTAAACTGTGTATTTAAGCAGATGATTAATGGCCTATCATGTTTCCAGGTTTGTATTTTGTTACTCTATTACCAGCAAAATGACAATTCGATGATCTACCCCATCATGGTAAAGACTAATTTCCTCTTAATACCAAAGTGATTGTTGAATCTACAATAAACACACAGGCTGGTATTTTCATACAAGGTCAGAGGAATGAACCAAGGAATTGCCTTTGTGGGTGGGAATTCATCTTGAGTCACTGCAGTTGCAAGTAACAATCCGTTTGTTTTTGTGATTTCACACTGATGTTTACCTATGTTTAAGCCCCTTTAGGGGCTTCAAAGGATCAGACCACCAAGCAAGGGTGTGTTTTCCTGGCAAACTACAGAAGAAAAAAAATTGTAAATCAAGGAAATTTTTAAAATTCTTTGTCATGTGTGTCTGTGCTATGCCAAAATTGCAGGAAAAAAATGTAAAAAAAAAAAAAAAAATCTGATTTCCAAATGTTATCCAATACCCAAAATCCAGATGTTTTAGAAGTTTGATGGTGTGAGGTTTACAGCTATTGAGATTGCCAGTGTATTCAAAAGTCTTATAAAATATACATGTTGTTTATATTTTTTGTTTTGATTTATTTCTATTGATTTTTAGAATTTTCAAAAAATTTATTAAAATTGTTTTGAAGGCAGGTAAGAAACAAAAATAGAGGACTATTTTTCTCTTTTCGAACAAATGTATACTTTGCATCCTACTGATTATCCAGATGACTACTCTTATTAAAATAGATATGTATGTCAGATTTTACTTCAAATTCTGACACACATGGTAATGTGGACTACGTGTTATTAAAATAACTATTTCATTTAAACAAGATCTGAAATAACACTAAAAAGCTAAAATTCTCAAGTGATTTTTTTTCATAATCTCTGCAAATCTCAATGAGAGTAATAAAAATTTCACTGAAATGAAGATGAGAAAAAAATTGCATGACATTTTTACATATATTTATGAATTATATATATATATCCCTTTTAATACTCAAACATCAACAGGTTCCAACATGTTCCCATGTTTTTCTACTCCAGTCATAAAAACAACTCACCATTATGCATTTATTTTTTACATTTTGTTGCTTAAAGGTTTTAGCTGGCAATGTAGGATATTAGAATACATTTTAGTTAGCAATTAATTTCATTTTAAACGTTCAGATATAGGGAATGTGGGCCTTCATTCGTACTCTTGCCCCAGGTGGCCCTGCTGTTGGGTGAGACTATACAGATCTATTTTGTATAGATATCCCCACACTTCCGCCAAGGGCCTCCCAGACAACTCTGAGGCTACTGAAGCTGACTCGACCCTTGCCTTTCTTCCTCCACTATTTATATGGTTTTCCTTTACGGTATCCTCTAAATTTCAATGACCTGTTTATACCTCATTCCTCCTGACTAATCTGTTTGAACATAAAAAGCACGTCTTGTTTATCCTCAGAATTCTGAAGTCCAGTAACAGTGGTGCACTTAGCAGTTGCTCAAGAAAATAACTATTCAGTTTTACACTGAATTTTTCAGGGAAGAACATTTATCAAATGTTTAGTACATAATAGGATAGATTAAATGAACTTTATTTTCTGACTCACAAACTTCCAGCATCCTCATGAAACTCAATTTTCTTCATTTACTAATACGTGCAAACTTCCTACATGGAAGATAATTAATGCACTAATGTTTCTTCTTTGCTGAGTCATTGGCATTGATTTCTTAGAAGTGACCCGTGTTAAACACAGGTAACAAAATCTAGTGTTTTGGTTTGAAATGTGTCCCCAAGAAGATGTTGCAGTTCTAACTCCTAGTACCTGTGAACATGACCTTATTTGGAAATAGGGTCTTGGCAGATGATAAAGTTAAAACAAGATCATCCCCAACCCAGTATGACTGTATCCCTACAAAACGAAGATACTTAAGACGCAGACACAGGGAGAATGCCATGTGAACATGCAGGCATGTACCTGAGAGGGGCATCTATAATCTAAGGAAAGCCAAAGATTGCCTGGAAACAACCAGGAGCTGGAGGTAGGCATGGAACAGACCGTCCTTCGTAGCCCTCAGAAAGAACCAACCTTGCTGAACTTTTGACCTCAGATTTCTAGCCTCCAAAACAGTGAGACAATGAATGTGTGTGGTGTGAGCTACCCAGTTTGTGTCACCCAGTTTGTGATACTTTCTTAAGGCAGACACAGGACACTAATACACCCATAAACAATTGCTAGGAAAATATTCTCAGAACTGCTCATTACTTGGGGAAAATATAAATGATTAGAGTGTCTGAAGTGTGAGCAGTTGATTTTGAAGCAATTTCTAGAATTAGCCATTGGGAACTTGCAAAGAGAAGAGAGAAGTCCAATTTGGGATGAAGGGCTACGCACAAGCAGACATTCTAGTGCGAATGAGGCCAGGTGGGTTTTTAGGATTGGCTTTAGCATCGATTGGGATGGCATGGAATAACGGCAGGGAAAGGGGGATGGAAGATCCTCAACTTCCTAATTGTGTTCTTTTATTCCCCCCTCCCTGCCCACCATTTGCTTTTTCCTAACATGATACGTGATACCTGCCAGGGAGATTCTATGGGCAAAGCATCTCTGCTTCTAAATTAACCCAGAAGTTTAAAAAAAAAAAAAAAAAAGATTCCTGGTTTGCTTTTCCTGTGAAGATTTAAGATAAAATGTAAAGAGCAGGCACACAGATGATAGAAAGGTTAGGCTCAGATTTTGTATTTTTTAAAAAAGGAATTTTTAAAACACCTATTGTGTGTGAAGAGATGTAGCAGGGTACTAATAGCATAGGCCTTTTAAAAATCAATAATTGGTGGCAGAAATAAGAGCTGGGCTGACAACCAGCTGTGAAACTGCCTCCTTCCTGCCGTGCAGGAGGGGAAAGGAACCGGCCGATGATTACCAACTCTGAGTGCTGCTTGCAGTCAAAGCTTCATTAAAAAAAATTAGTAAAATACCCTTTTTACCTTAAAATATGTGTCCCAGTATGGAAAGAGGATCTATATAAAGAGTTCAGAATAGAACTGCTGCCAACTGTTCAAATCAAGAGTATTTCCCAGTTGGGCTACCGGCCTACATTGTAGAACTTAGTCTTTAGTCAAAAGCTCTTCCTCTCCCAATTAAAGAAAAAAGGTTGAGATGCCCACAGGCCTTGGCAGCATGTTTGGTGTGACTTTTAACCCCTCATTCCACTTTCTGGATATGCCTCTTCTTTATACCACCACCTGATGTAGGGGGCAAAATCTAGTCTCTACTACAAATTAGGCTGTTCGCCTCTCTCGGAGTTTTCAGAAGTCAATGTAGAAATTCACTGTTGGTCCTGGCTGGTCTCCTGCTCATGCTGCCTGGGAACATTTAGTCATTTTTATTAAAATCAAAGGGAGACATTTTTTGTTATTAAAAATGGTACTCAAAAATGTGCAGCGACAGATTCCTTTTCTTACTGTAGCATTCCTGCAAGTCTGGCATTCTAATGAGGAAATCTATCTCACCACTGGAATAAGGAAACTTAGCTTTTCAGCTTTTGACTTTTAGCTACAGCTCACTTGCATGTGACCTTACAAAATCCCTTAGATCTCCAAGAGCCCATTTCTCATTTTCCTCTGAGCTCCCATGGAGATGATCCAATGGTTTTTAAGGGAGCTCTGAGCTTGGACAAGCTCTGAAGGGCATGGGGCAAGGCAAGAAATGGGCCCTGTGTTCCCTGCTTACCGTCCTGGAAAATAGGTATGATAATACCAGCCTCACAGGGGTCCCATTGCAATTAATGTTTGGAAAATGTTTCGAAATCCCAGAGTTAAAAAAGCAATGGCAATGCCAATTATTTAAGCATCTTACTTCTAAATGCTATTCAGATTATTTTAAGCCACTTTTTTTTTCTCAAGACATGTGATACAAAGGCAATTAAACTACCTGGAAGCATAAATTGATGGGCTGGTTTTATGGTCTTTTAAAAATTGCCTCGGTGGAATATCTCCGTGACCTGGAGTATCTGGCTAAATGCGGAATCTGGGTTCTATAGAGTCGTCCCATCACTTAAACACCAAGGCAGTGACTCTATAGGAAGGGTGATTTGCTGGGTTGATTCTGATTGTAGTTTTTGCAGTTTCCAAAAGGTGATGATGCTTTGCTTGGCTTTGTGTTTCAGATAGATTTGAGGAAGGAAAGCAAACCAACAGTAGAAAATAAAGGATGGCGTAAAAGAAGCTCGTCTTGCATTTGGGGGTAAAAAAGCAAAGTTTTACAGCCAAAGGCCTTACAGAAGATCCTCTAAAACTTCCATGTTTGGAGCTTTGATAACTTTATACTTTACATAGCCAACAAAGTTTTGCTATCTGAATATTTCTGAGTCCATCCCACAGGAATTAAAGATAGAATCCAAAGTGTTTTTAAACCATGTGTAAAAATGCATTATTAGTAATCTTTGCATACATAAACAAGATAGCAAGTTTAAAATAGAGAAACCAAATTGAGACCAACTATGTTTCTAAAGATGAGTCTACTGCTTGCCTTAATTATGTAACAACAACAAAAAAAAACTACAAAGGCTTGTCCTTTACTTGGCACAAAATATAATTAAAGAACTCACTGCACATGCACTCTATTATACAAAACTAGAAATAGATACTACTGGGTATGTGGTAAAAAGTGTCTTTGGAACTATGTCTATTAACTTTGACATGTTCAAACTAAACTATGTGCCTTTTCCTGTGTTCTTGTAATTTATATTCTTTTCTTTTTGCTTTATTTGCAGTTTATTTAATATTTGAAAATACTTTCTGTATCAATTAGCAAATTAGCAGTTTATCTGGGTGGAAAAGCCCCCTCTGAGTTACTGAGTTACAAAGTGAATTGTTCTGCAGCTGCAAAATCAAGTGCCTCAGCTGAGTTAATGCTTTTCATTTCTTTTGCATGTGTCAGCATTAATGGAGGCAAGCTTCTATGAAGCCTTGCGTGTGAAGATGGTGCTGAGCAGACTAGATTCAATTCTGTTAAATGCTTTTTGCTTTTCTCTCTCTCTCTCTTTTTTTGGAGTAAGGCACAAAAGGAGACTTCAAATCAGGCTGAACTTCAAGCAAAAGTTAATGCTATTCTCTTTTGGGTTCAACCACCCACTTTGCTTAAGGTCACTAGTTGAGGCTAATGCAGCTCAGAGGGGCTGCAGTAAACTTGGCATCTCCTTGATTAGGCTCCCTGCTGATCTAATACACATACTAGCTCACTTGCCAAGTCAAATAACACATTTAGTGAATTGGAAATAAGATTTAAGTGGGCCAGCACAATGCGGCTCGCCCTCTCATCTTTTTACCGAATCCTTCTCTTTGTACGCAAGGCTGTGAAAACTGCTCTTGTTAGAGGACTTAATCTTCATTTTTTCCTGTAGATTATTTGGAAACAGGTCAATTGAATGTTGGAGCTGCTAACTCCTCCCCCTACAGAAAGAACTCGCTTGTGGCATACTGATTGCATCATTTAAATGAAAGGCTCTTATTATTAAAGAGAAAATACTATAGTCCAAGGGTCTGTTAGAATTAATAAAAAGAAATCCTGATAGTAAATGCATGCCTTTTAACAATGTGTTTATTTCTTTGTCTTATAGACTCTTTTCAAAAGCGCGCTTTGTATTAACCGCTGATGAGTAATAGAGGGGGACGATCACACCAGTATATATTCATGTCTCCTGGCTGTTCTGCTGCAGTTAATTCTTAAATACAGTAGGTTATAATCGGGTGACATTTCTACAGTGCCTTTCATGAGAGCAATCTACAGCATGTCACATAGTGTTTGACTTTGAACTATTCAAGTTCTTGGTGACACAAATCTCAGGGTAAATTTATGCCTTCGTGGTTTGTTTCCTTAACAAAAAAACGAGTCATTGTATTCGTTATAGTTTGAAATTTATCAGAGATCCACCACAGATTATCAAGCTATCCATGCCATAATCATCTGTAACTGTCCTTATCTCTGCATTAGATGTGCAGGGTTATGGTGTGTGTGGACTTTTTACGATCTACTTATCTCTCCTGGTCATACAGATTTATGTGTATCTCTTTTCTGACTAAATCTGAAATCAGAGCTTGCATTCTGAAGAAATAAAATCTATCTACGTAAAATCCAAGTACTGTTCTCTGACATCTGAAAGTTAAGAGAAAAATGATCCTAATACCCTTCAAAACAGACGTTTGTGTTGCCTTCTTTACAAAGTAAAACTTCAGAAGTGTGCCACTTAGGATGCTGTAGATTATATTAAGTATCCCAGTATGAACTGGAGAGGGGAGTGTTATAAGAAGATTATCAGCTTCAAGGAGTGCTTTTAGTATCTAAAATTTACATATTTGCAACAGTTGTTTCTGAGTGGAAAGAATTTACTAACCCAAAGCAGCTAGCTTTTCTATGAGATGTGGAATGGACTGTAGTTTATATTGTTTGATCGTAACAACTCACTCCTCAAGTAACAGATCTCTCTTCTACTTATCTTCACAATTTGTAAAATAATATTAGTAATAATAAGGAACTACTCAAGTTAGTATTCTAATCTGGACTTTCATCTTTCTATTTGTCATTTCCTGGCACTTTGTCAGCTCTAGGGAACTATGCAAATATGAGGTCATTGCTGTTTGTTGCCTCCTCCACTATCTTATTTTCTTTCTTTTGCTTGTTTTGGACACCAATCATGTTAAATTCATCTTTAATGGAAAAGGCAGGAAATACAAAAGGATTATCAATTTTAAGGCTCTGATTAAACATGAAATAATTATGAAAACTGAGACAATCCTTACTAGTCTGGGTTTTGGTTTTGGCACTGGTAAGAATTATACTGTTTTTTAATAACTTAGCTGCAGATAGATGGCATCTAACCTCAAGGTAAGGCTTGACTGCAGTAAAGGCATTTTTACCTCACTACAGTTTGTCAGCAGAGAAAATAAAAGTGGCATATGGATGTTCTGCTGGTTAGAAAATACGTTTCTCCAAGATCATTATTTTCCTTATGTTTTCTTGTAACAACTTACAGCAACTTTGGGACATTGAGACATCAGTAAAAATACAAATGTATAGTTAATGGTTTTAAAATATCCATCACCGCTGCTCTTTTTGGATATCTAAAAAAAGCTATCTTCGATTGACGTTCAGATGTTCAAAAGGTAGAAAACAATTTAAATTTTTACACTAAGCATGTTGGAGACAGCTTTGTGAATGAAAAGTTCCAAATAAAAGCCAGAAAATACTATGTTTTGGATAGAACTGACAATCAGTACTTTAGCCATTCCTTTCTCACTAGCAAAGGGATGCCAAAATAGCACCTGTTTAATTCTTACCATCAGACAGAGCAACTTTTATTAGCTGTATTTGACCTTTTATCTTTCAGTTTCTAAAGATAATTCTCTAAAGTATAAATGCACAGTATCCCAGTAAACTATTAGGAAAAAATGAATTTGTACAATTTTATTTACGTTTGCTGCCATTTTGAACAAGGAACTGATTGCAAACTTGCCTTCCTTTTTTAATTCATAAATTTAGTGCAATATTTAACCTAAATTTAACTCCTCACAGCCTTCTTCTTTTCCTATCCCCAAAGAATTACTCTCTTGGCAATAGATTAGAAAGGAATATTTCTGTTTTATATGTCTGCATAATTTTTCTTTCTCCCCAGGGGCAAAGTATGAAGTCATATTTCATAATTGACATATATGGTATTGTGCACACGGGAATGACATCAGGAGATTGTACGTGACCTACATCTCCCTAGAAGGAGCATGGCCCAGTAAGGGTACATTTTTTCCTTTAATGATTATGAGTCACACGTAGCAAAAGAGCCAGGACCTAGAATTACAATCTCTAAATTGCAAACTCAAAGGAGTTGAGAATTACCTGCTACTATCCCCACCCTTAACCAGTTAGTATATGCAAACATAATAGGAAATTGCTAAAGAGAGTATATTTGTACAGATAACTAGTAAAAATGATAGTCCCCCACTACCATTTACACAGTTACTTATATTATCAAAAGATATGTTATTAAAAATAGGTACTGAGCTGTAAGGTTAATAAATCCTTATCCTAGCTATGCTAATGTAATTTATTTACATAAAGTAAAAAGTAGTGAATGGTGAAATTCTTATGCCTGGAGTAACTCTTCTAAATTACAATTGGAAATTGCAGGCAGTATGTTTACACTACAACTGCTTTTTTTCAGCTTTATAACTAACTATGAACGTTACATAGCAGAGCTCCAAATCACTAATGTGAATCTTGATCTTCACCACTGAGTTGAGAATGCAGCACATTTTATATTTTGATTATATTCCTTTTCTAGCTTAAATTTCTTTGTGGTATCTCATAATTGCCAAATGAGCACTGTGGTTTAAGGAAATGTTTTATTCCCTTATAAATATTTTCTCTTATTTGAAATATAGGAATAATAAATTTACAAGCCAGAGAGTCTAGTGATGAAAAATGGCAGGCAAGATATAGTTGCAGCACTTTAAAAAATAGCTTAAATTTTGAAAAGACTGGAAAATATCATATTGTTCCAAACTTTCATCTTTCATTTTACAAATGTCTGTTAAACATCCATTATGATCTAAATATTGCCTCCCCATAGTTTTTTCCCACATTAAGGTAAATAGTTAAGTCTGTCCAGAGCAAAAGCTACTTGACTGCAGTGACCATGTCTTATTTTTTTAATCTGACTTCATTTATGGTAAGTGTCTCTAGCAGATATTCAGTAATTATTTGTTCATTGAATAGATTAGAAATTTCTTCATTGGGTACGTAGAATTTGTTTTAAAGCTATTCACGATTACTCATCTGGAAGAAAAAGCACACAAATATTTAAATGGAAACCTATGAGTGAAAAAAAGGCCCTAAGTAATTAAAGCTTTTAAAGTAACTTTAGGTGAAATATATTTTTTTAAAAAACTTTAAAAATAGGTTGTATGTATTTTTACCAAAATTATGGCATTTCTTATTTACACATGGAGAACTCTGTTCAAAACGTTTTGCTCTTTAAGTAACAACTCATTATATCTTAAAACCCAGAGCTATGGAATAGATACTTTGTGCAAAATATCAAATAAAACCCATAACCCACACTCAAACAATAATTCATGCAACAGTGATCATTTTCTGTCTAATTCCATAACAGCACTTCTTAGGAGAACTCAGGCTGCTCATTTATCAAGTTTTCTACAAAATAATAGGAATGTTATATTCCTTAACACAGAATAGCAGAACAGAAAATTGAGCATGCTTCCTTTCGTATTCAATTCCACTTCTGAAATGGACTTGGACATTTAGAAATGTTCTAACTACTCTGAAATCAGTTAGCAATGCACATATTCCATCACTTCCAATGTCCACTTCCAATATTTACTATCATCTGTTTATAGAAAATCATGCCAAAAACCTATATGGTGCCTATAGCTCAACTTTAATACAAACTACGTACCACATTCACTTTTTACCAAATGGCTAAAACCTGGTAATATCTGAAAACGATACAACATAGACAGCAATAGAACTGTAATTCTTTCTGTGCAAAAGAGTGACCTTCTTTACTCACTAATGGAAATGCTTTATAAGTCATAACACTTTACCCTATTATAAATGCACTCCTTTTTTCTTCTCTCCCCATCTATTCATACAGATAGTACACACGCTATCAACAATGTGAACTCTTCTCAATTTACAACCCTGTAAAAATGTTCCTGCATTTCTTATTATCTGAGTTGATGGACTAATTAGAACCAGTCAAGGTTATATCTAGGTGTGCTGATAAAAAATGTTTCTAATTGGCCCTGAGACTGAAGATAATTCAATTACAAATCTTTTCCATTTGATTCATTCTTTTCTTCCTTAGAAAGGATTATGTTGATAGGATTCAGGTAATGGAACTTGGTGGCTTAGGAGAGGCATTAAAACATCCTTCCAGCTTTCAACTAATGTGATTAAATTTTATGAAGTTTGTTTTTCTTCTTAAAAACTTACTGAGGTCAAGTGTTCATGTGATTCCCTTAGAGCAGGGTTGAGAAGTTGGGCGAGTTGAAGAGGCGTTACTAATCTCTTAAAATGTGCTCATTAAAGTCCTAAAAAGGTCTGAAATACTCATTTCCCCATATCACAATACCTAAGTTAATAAATGAAAATACACAATTCTTTTCAATTAAGTCTTTGTTACAGACCTTTGAAACGCTTCTACATAATACCTTGAGAGTACCCGTGTACAGTGATTAATGGACCTCCCCCCTCAAAAAAACCTTAGTTTTAAACCTTTGTATTGTTTCTAACCTGAACTTTTTTCCTGGATATTTACCAAGCCCATAAAAATAAAGTGCATTATTTCCTTGTACTCCCAAAGAAATGTAAGGAGCAGAGATTAAACATGGCACTTAATTCCACATAGGCATTTAAAATTTGGCAAAAATATGAAGCAATGTACATTGTCCAGTATTTCCATTTCTGTGTGCAAAGAGCTTGAATTGCATGGTATCTTCATTCCCCTTGAAAGATGAAAAACAATGTATTAGGTTATAATGGGAACATTTTAAGATTTAGTATCCAGAAATTAAATGTATCATGAAACGATAGGTGGAGTTTAATGTACACCCTATCAGTGTGGGTCAGTGACCTGGAACATTTTCAGGATTAGTATGAATAGAAAGTATTCCCTTCTATTTTCTCTCCACATAGGAATCTATTTTAGTATCTCTCTCAGTAGGTCAAAGGCTCTTTCTAGTGATTCTAAACAGAATAGGATTTCAGGAAGCAAATTATATTAATGAAGAACAACACAGAAAGCTACAGGAAACGTGTGTTATATTAGCATATCAACATTTATGTAAAACACTATCGATAAGTATACATGACAATTTGTCCTATCACTTATTAACCTGCACTTACGCTTACACATATTTTCCAGGTAGAGTAGATTTTTTAAAAAGAACAAATAGCCTAGAGCTGGATGTATCTGTAAAATGCTTAACTGTGACATACACTGTAGATAAATCCGGAGGCAGCACAAATATATTTCACAGAAAGTATTTAAGTGTTGGTCACATTTATAGGAATGCTCGGACTTCCAATTTATATTTTACATACTTTGTATATGATCACTGGAAATTTTATTAAACCGATCATTCCTGGAGCTTGATAATTACCTTTGAGTGAAAGACGGTACATGTCTCCATGGACTATCTCTCTTGCCTTAGAGGAAATATTAATTGGAGTCAATTTTCGATTAGATCAAAAATGTTGTGAAACTGCCTCATCTGCAAATCCCTTATCCCTACAATGGAGAACATTCTAATAGGTTGCCACATGACAACGTCAGTAGAGTGCCAACTATCTCACTGGAGTACCAGCCTGCAAAGTTGGTAAATAGCTTTACACTTGATGTAAGAGTAGTAAAATATAAATTCTAATTATATAATTTAAAAGTTGCCATTTAAATTAAAATTCCAAAAATAGAAAGTTATTTTTCTATTAACTTTCAGAAGATATATATGTGTACATATACACATATATGCATGTATATCTACACATATGTGTAGGTATGTATATATGTAAAGATACAGATTTATATGTGTGCATATACATGTATCTACACCTCTTTCCCTCTTACACACACACACAGGACACTACAGTTTTACTCATGACGCTAGTTTTTCACAGCTTCCTCAGGTAGACGTAGGAAAGAGGGAAGCTATTATACGTTTTCAGGTTGTCTTAGACAGACAAGTTTAATGCTTTTGACTACATATTCTGTTACCTAGCTAGCAAAGACAGCGATGGAATTCAAAAAGAGAAGACATAAAAGTTAATATTTTGAAGCCAAAAAACTACCTAAATATTTAACAGCATTAGGGACTTTAAGATGCCTGTGATTGGCGAGTCCAATTCTTAACTCACTTAATGTAGGTCATTTTATACGAAATAATCAAACTCCTTGTTTAATCACATACAATTTTTTTTTTTAATCAAACTCTGACTCCACGAATCTTCCTTAGTATTTACACAACTTAAGCTAAAGCCTATGGCTGTCAAGTGAGGCATGTTTCTTTCTCATTGATGCTCGCTTTAACGGGCACTGCAGAACTGATGGACTGGAAGATTGCCCAACCTGCTGTAATTGACATAACCGACCATTTGACCACCCCTGTGCTTGCTTTAGATCCCATATTAGTCTTGGGCTTTTTGCTTCACAAAGCTGTAGAACAGCTGCTCTTCAAAAGGACATATGCTAAGGACACAGTAACTAAATTCAGCCCTCACCAAAAACTTCAGGAATTCTTTGAGGAAAATATGCCCAATGACAGTATTAATCCTTGAATCACCTCTGGAATCTTTAGAGTCACATGGATCAAAGAGATCAGTGCCTGCATGTTTATTAAACATGTTATTCACTCTCCCCACAGCTCAAAGTATGTGAGCTATCAATGTTGTTGGTTCTAAAGGAAAAGAAGCTTCTATATGATAGTGAAAATGTTCCGTTAAACATAAAGAATGAATAAGGCTCAGATCATTTCCTAGGACATGTATTCTGCATTCATTTCTCATTTTGACAGCGCATCTTGAAAGGTTTTTTTATGGGGTTTTGTTTTTTGTTTTTGTTTTTGTTTTTGTTTTTTGGTATTTTTGCACTTTAGTAACAACCTTAAGTATCATTTAACTTTAGGCAAAACTATAGTTATACATAGGAAAAGCACCTGACACGTTTCTAAATAAAAACAAAGCCCAGCAAATTATATAATACATTAATAAAAATAAAACTAGGTCAGGGAAGCATTTACCAACTTTGCACGCGCGCACACACACACATGCACGCACACGCACACACACACGCACGCACACGCACACCTGTAGGGGACGGTCACAGAAATGAAGGGGATACGGTTCCTCTTATGCCTCTTGGCACTAATATTATCATTCACAGTGTATGCTGTCTTTGCACTCATAAATCCTTCCTTTGAAATCCTAAGAGAGGTAAGTTGAAAATAAAAGATTTCACATGTTTTCTATGGTAAATTGTTGGAATCACTTCCTCACTTGTTAGGTGTAACTTCCGCTTGCAAAGCCTGTCAGTATTGACGCATTTACCACCCCATCTCATTGACTGCTGAGTACTTTTTCATAAACAATCTGCTCCATTCCCAAATAGTATGCCAGGAGGTCAGTGGACAGCCCTTACTTTCTGAGGCTAATATCTAGGGGTAACTTTCTGATGGTGATTGTGGCCTTATTTTGCATTAACAAGTACAGGAATCCTACCGACACCATTTTCCCTTGCTCTGTGGACAAAAGTTTTGAAACTTGATAGCATGTACAAGCTTCAAAAACCAATGAGACAGGAGTTATAATGAATATGCCTGTAATAACTACCAGCATAAATATTGTCCCCACATGGGAACTCCTTCCCAGGGCTTCTTAGAAAATTTATACATTTTTCCAAGTTTTGAATATCAAAGATGATCAGTTGAGAAACTGGGAAAAATTGGAACACATTCTAATTCTTCTGTTAGAATTAAAGCTTAAAAAATCAATACAGAGATGCTAATGGCTTGAAGGAATCCACTGACATTAAGTAAAAAGCAACACACCCTGACACTTGGGGCCATATGTTAAGATGGATGTTTTCTGGAACCAGGACCAGATCACAAAGGCCAGAGGCAGTCACAAGCTAATCAGCCAGCTTTGCTAGTGGTACTGTCAGTATTGTTGTGTTTGTTGCTGGCTTAGCGTGCTGTTTATAATGACTCATTCTTTAAAATAATTGTTAATAAATATTATAAATGTTGTATACTTATACAAGACTATGAGTTATGTTCCAAGAAACAAATTTAAAAGTAAATTAAGTTATTAAATTGACAGTTGACCCATGTACTACTGTTCAACTAGATAGGCAATACAAAGTTTTTTTTAATGCTATCCAATAATGATCACTAGTGTTTTCCAGTATTCTCGTGTTTTTCCATAGCCTATGATTCTTTAAAATATTCTAGAAGAAATACAAAGAAAAGATGATGTGAATGTTATGAAATCTTCATTGTGAAGTCCAAGACTGTTTTCAAATCTGAATTAACAAGATCACCATTTCAATGGCAAACCAAAACTAAGAAAAGCAGAAAAGAAGTTTTCATCATTGGAAAAATGAGCTCATATGAAAGAACATATACTCAAATCCCGATGGTGAAAATGCTTTTGGAAGCGCATGTAACTGCTCAATGTTAACAGAAAAGGAAAATATTCTACATCTTGAATATTTACCATGGAACAAATATCAATACTTTTATATAAGGAAGCTAGAGATTTGTGCTTTAAAACTATTTTTAAGAATGATAATGTTGAAGTAGTAAGCATTTGAGTTATTTTCAATGTTTTAATGATTTTACTTTGTCATTTTGCACTATTTCTCCCCTTTATTTTTTATCTGTTTATCAATTATCTATAGCAAGAATTTTACATTTCATTGAAATATCTAATCTTGTCATAATGTATTGGTGAATAATATTTGCATTTATTAGTCATTGTTTCAGTTTCACAAAATACTTCTGAAAATTTTAGTATAACTCTAGAAAATAACTATGTCTCACCAATTATTTGTTCAATCATTAATACTTAGAAACATGTAAATAATTTCCTTATTATGAAAAACGAAGAGTAATTTATGATTTCAACCAAGAATTCTTAGGAATTCTAACTTCTTGTTCCTTATCCTGAAGATTAGTATCTACTGGAAATTAGAAACACTAGGCTTGGATGAGTTCCAGAATTTTGTTGGTGACCTTGTCATGTTCTTTAAGGTAAAACATGACTCAAAATTCTTGCTTGTCAAACAAGGCCAGAGGCTGTGCACAATGACCATGGTTGATTCTTTCTACTTCCTATTTCCAAAGCTATAAGCCAACAATTTGGAGTCTAAATCTGCTTTAAGACACTCTTCATCAGTTATCTTTGCGAAGGACTCTGCCCTTTATTCTAATTGTGTGTTTCTCTGTCACTGGTGGATTGTTTGCTTTGACCTGACAAAATATTTCAACCTAATGACATCAATGAATGTTTATATCCATGACACTTGGTTTTCAAGTTACAGATAATCTGATGTTGTAATTCTAAGTTGGGTTACAATTATGTAAATGTACACTAACTTCATGTAATTATTCATACAGGTTTGAAATCCACTTCACATAGAAAATAAGTCCTATTAGGGATTTAAAGTTCCTCACTAAAGGTTTCCAGCTCTGCTGCTTTAAGGAACTGACTGCAATCTATAGTATAATGATACTCATTTTACCACTAAACCCTTTGGGGTACATTTGTATTCATTATGTATTTATTATGGATAAAAAATACTATTTACTATACTGGAGGGTAGTGACTTCTCTAATATCTTAACTGGGACTGTAATTTATATCTTTTCATTTTTAATCTAGGACTGTTTTTCATAAGACTGTTCTGTTTATCAAAACCAACTCCTCAATTTCTAAACAGACTTAAAAACATAAAGTTGGGCCACCACTGTTAAAAATCACTACATGTACTACATGTAGGTTAAACAGAACCGGGCATTTGAACTTGTCCTGATAAAGATGCTGATATTTGAGTATATAATAAACCACTGCTCATGCAGAAAAGGAAGACAAAATGTGAGTTTGTGGTGGCTGTGGTCAATGAAAATGTGGTTTCCTACACGATGATATACAGTTGGGACCAACAGTTTATTATTATGATAGACGCATTCTTTTGCTGGATATTAACCAAGTGTCATTAGGCAAAAGCAATTGTGGAAGTAGTGGTAAGATGCTCACCTTGGTTAATGATTTGGAAAAGAAATCTCTGGCGATTTAAAAGTAGGAGCAGTATATCCGTTTCTTTTATTGACTTTGATGCACTATTGGAAATTGAAACCACTTCAGATGAATAAAAACCAGTCTATTAAAGTGAGATGGGGAAAAAAGGCTTGGGTGAGATTAATATTTAATATACTTAACTGCTGGTAAGCACGTTAAACTACAATGGTAGTAGACTGGTCCTGGCATCTTTATTTTTAAGTTACAAATGTTGGCCTTTGTAAGAATAAAGGTAATAGTCCTGGAATAAAAGTGAATGATGGATTTTTCACACTAGTATCTTTCAATTCTCACAATTTTTTTAAGGGATCATTATACTAATGCAAATATTCTACCTCATGATCTCTCGCAAGGAAAAATATATACAGATAAGAGAAAATTACATAATTTTTCTGATCTTTACTTTGTAATAAACTGAAGAATTATAACAAACTGAAGAATTATAACAAACAACCAAGAGGAATAAACTATATACATATCAAACTTTCATATTTTGTATGTATTAATTTTGGGGAAACATAAATTAAGAGAATTTAGGTAAATGTATACAAATTTCATATAATTATTCATACAGGTTTGAAATTTACTTCACATAGAAAATAAGTTATATCGGGTTGAAAATTCGTGTCATTGAGTCATTGCTATTAGTATTTTTTGTATTGGTACTGCTTTGAGTGCAAGATAAAATACACAGTTTTAGACTAATTCACTTAATCTTGATATTTGAGTAAGGCATTAGAAAATATCTTAAACAAGTAATTCAGAAAATCTGTATTTTCTTAATTTTGTCATTGGCCGAAATCTGTGGCCCTAGAAAATTACTTCATTTTTTTGGACCTAATCCCCTCAAAACTTTAAATGTGAGTATTATTTGATGCCTAGTTTCTTTCTGAAACAAAATCCTGTGATTATATGTGATATGCTTCCCTAAGTAAGTTAAAGCTTACGTGCTGAGATTATATTTGTAGTGATTTTCTAAATAGTTGTCTCAAGGTCTATTGTAAATATCAGGTAACAGTTAAATCTCTACAGAATATAATCACAATTTTGCCACCAACTCCATCAAGTTAATTTTACATCACCAGGTGGTGATTTTCCAGTAGAATTAAAACTGTGGATCTGATAGTCCAGAAAGATATATACATACATATATACAAATATATACTTGAATATGTGTAAAGATACTTCACTAGATGTATAAAGCCTCTAATAACAGAGAATAGCAGCAGTTACTTCCTGCCTCACATGATTCTAAAATTTATCCCAGAGCACTGAGAAACTGATGACATTTCAGTGACGCCTGAGGTTCCTTCAGCAGCTAAAGGGTAGGTAGCCTTTGTCCTAGGGATAAGCATTTGGGAAGCTCCACTACAATTACATAATCATAAGTATTAAAGAAATACATCATTATTTTTTTCTTCTGAAACCCTATAAACAAATTATTTTCTGTTGGCTCTTCACATATAACAAATGATGGAATATTACAAATACATGACTTTTTCAAAGTTACACAAAACGCAGGAAATGATTTAAAGTTTTCTTCATTATTTCTATACTATTCTGATAGTCTCTAAAAATTGATTAGAAAAGTTTTTTTCTGTTAAGTTTCAAATATAAATGAAAGGTAGGCTTCCTGCTTTCCCTGAAACAGTCTGTTCAGCTTGTAGAAACTTTTAATATATAAGTATTAGAAGTCTCCATATTACGTAAGGAGAAGAACGTAAGTGTCCACATAGTTAGAGAGATTTATATTTCATATCATGCCTACATAATAATTTTTTAAAGCTTTTTGACATTTTTCAAACTTATGAGGATTTTTCACTATCATGAGGTTTCCCTGCCCTGCCCCCCACTCCCAAAGCTGTAGCTGAAGAAAATGGCTTACAAAACGAAAACCAGGTATTTGGCTCTGACCACCCTCCGCCCTTCAAAACCAGGCAAGGCGTGTAACCCCAGGAAGAATTCACTGGTAACATACCGTGCCATAAGTCTCTACTGTTTGAGGGAAAAGATAGGGGTGATTTGACACTGAGACCAAAATATAAAGTCTGGTAAAGCCCATTCTTAAAGAAACACCAAGAAAGGAAAGGAAGCAAATTCACTTGGGAATGTGATTCAAAAAAATATCAAAAACTGCATGTGCTGATCATATGCCAAATCCTCTACTATGGGGGAAAAAAAAATCACCTGAAGCTGATCATGGTCAATTGTTTAGAAATGTTCCCTTAATTCCTGATTTGTCCTTGAGCATTTACTCTTGAACAGATCACTTGTTCAACTGATCTGATCTTACATCTTCATGCTATATTTAATCCAAAGATGTAAGTTTTACCCTAATTTACCCAGTTACAATACAACTTTTTGTCAGCCAGCATTGAATTTTCCTGGTCCTTCACCTAAATGTGGGACTAATGTCAGAAAGGGAAAGTACTTTCTGGATTTTTTGTTTGTTTGTTTTTTGTTTTTGTTTTTGTTTTTTTTTAATGTGTACATCATTTGGCACACAGAGAGAGAATTCTTTCTTCATTTCTCCAATTGGGGACTTTAAAAATCAGGATTATGCTTTGTCTCCTTGCTCCTATTTCCCTGGAATTCTTAAGCACCTCTAGAAGAAAACTGGGTCGCTTGTTAGATTGAGTTGAAGAGCCTTGGGGATCCATTTTTCAAGGAAGTCTGTTGGGTCTGCCTTCTCTACCCCTTCAGGCAGTCCAGTAATTCTGACATTCTAGTTCAAGATAGTATCTTAAAACTATTATCCCTCTTATAGCACTGTTTAGTTCTCATTTTGAACCACTACTTTACCATTAGATTAAGTTTAAGTGTCTGGGAGCAGTATTTGGGGTTCTTTATTTTTTGTTTTCGGGTCAAGGTTTACTGCTTATTAATTTTTATTTAAAGAAAAGAAAAGGAAACAAATATCAAAATAAAAAGTCACCATATTGTCACAGATCTTCCTAGAGAAGCTTCCTTGAAAATGTTCGACAAATGTGTGTTTGTGTCCTTGCCACTATATACCAAGTATTTTTCTTGATTTTTGGCATTTCTAGAAACTTTTCTGCAGAATAAATTATACTTATTTATTTGGCTTCAGTCTTCCAAATGTCACGATTCGATGGAAATATTTAGAGCAGCATGACTGTGCTGTCACTGATGTAGCTACTGGCTGGCCCACCCAGTCTCCTCCTTCACCTCCACTTGCAATTTTTAGACATATCGTCATAGAGGTCAAGTTACCCAACAATAAGTATCTTTGCTTTATTACCATTCCTTAGAGAATGCATGTTATTATTTATTTTTACTTACATGGAATTTTTGCATTAATTAATCTATTTCAAAATAAGGTTATTTTACCTGACAATATAGATGTACTTTAATTACCTGAACAGAACGATAGATAGCTCAGATCTTTGAATCACTATGGATTAAAACATCATTTCACAGCCAAACAGAAACATGTTCCTAATCACTGAACTTGAATTATTGTTATGTAGCTTGAGGCTTGTATTAAAATCACTGAATAATTGCAATCAGATTATTATAATCAAGTACAGGAACAGTAATTACAGGTTACAGTCACTTTAAGCTGCCCTGGAAGTCCTATATTCTGAGCATATGCATATTAAAAGTTTATGTTAGTGATAAAATTAATGAACAGGACTGTAAGCACTTGTCAGTAGGAAAGATGTCACGTATCTTGCCATATAGAGAGTTATATTTTCACATCAAGGAAAACTATGAGCCTACATAATTTTTCTTTTGTAAGTTAGATCATAAAAAAAAAATCAAATTCAATTTCACAATCTGATAATGATTACTTTAGTATTAAGACTTAACCACATTTTCTTATGACAATGTTTTGGGTTTCACTGTGCATCTTATTGGTTTAAAAACACAAAGAAAATTATGTAAATTATATATTTTGTGTTCCCAAATGAAGTGTAACTGTAAAAATCCTTAATAAAAACCAAAGCTTAAAAAAATTCCTTGACATCAAAACCAGGAAAGAAAAAGAAAATGCCATCTTTTTCAAATGAGATGCTCTTGTTTTGAAGAGACATAAAATGGAAGGAAAAGTATTTGATATTTGCTGAAGCAGTGTTATTAAAGACAGATATCCATGTTGTGTTAATATTCTGATTAAAAGTCCAACCCTATTTAAACTTTAGTAATCATGTTCTTTTATTCAGATGATGAATATGGCACATGAGATATGAATTGTATTTTGATAGTTGGGGTCTAAAATTAGAACTTGAAGCCGAAAGAAGCCTAGAGCCCTAGGGGTCCAATCACGGGGAAACGGCTCCTGCACACATGTGCCAACCACTGAATCATTTTATTACACTTTCTGATTCACAGTGGAAATGGGGACAAGAGTGAACACACAACCACAGAGTAAAAGTAGAAAATACAGAGCATGTGATTGGGGAGGGAAGTCCGAAGGGGAAGACGTGGAAAGGTTAAGTATGTCAGTGACATCCAGGGAATTTCACTGTAGTTCCTCATCCAGATGTATTGCAGAGGATAACTGTGCAAGACCAGATGAGAATAAATAGGAAATTGCATCCTCTATGGGCAAGATAGGCTCACAGATGAGGAGATGAATCTTGTGCCAGGTTCACAGGCTTTCTACAGCCACCATGACAGACAACATAAGCCAGATAAAAGGCCAACCAAACACCCAGATGCTGTTGCTGGAAAATTACATAGTGGAGCTCAGCATCTGGGTCTCACTGCTGCCAAGTTCACCCCATGGGTGCCCGTGGTGCTTGGCTCAGATACCGGGCCAGAGAGAAAGGGGTGGGCACCATGGAACAAGCCCACCACCACAGTAAACGAGAAGGTAGAAAGCCAAGTGTATAATAAAATAGCATGCATCTGCCAATATGGTTTCCAAAGCATAAAACCAGACTTCAGTGTTCCCAACATAATGCCTACAGCAGGTTTTCCCTCTTTGGTATAGAGATGATTTAAGAGGCATTAATGGTGAGCCTGTGGTTAGACACTCTTACTAAGTGAAGGATGTCAGTCATAAAGGAAATTATGATCATAATTAAGCAATGGATGACAATGCTCTACTACTCTACATCTAGTTAAAAATACCTTGGAGGATAGCTCAGCAGAATGAGGAGAGGCATTTGGTGTAAGAGCCTATATCAATAGGGTAAAAATGTACATACAATACAGCAGGTAAAATCCAAGGTGGCAACAGGGTAATGAAGTGGGCATCACAGCCTCCAGCAGCATCACGTCAGGATTCCACCCCTATCAAGTCACAGCAAACGTTTACCACACTGTGGGCTGTGTTTGTAGGGACCTGCACTGCAGCATGTAGATACGAGAGGGTGTGATGAGAATCCTGTGCCCGGGCTTATGAAGCTTGGCATGTAGATTTTAATTAATAATCAAAGAAAGCGAGTGAGTATTTTTTCCAATCTGTGTACTTTTCCAATCTGTGTATGTTTCGTTCCGTGTCACTTGTTTTCCTTCTAATTATGCACTTTGTTTTCTAGGTTCAGAACTGTCTTAGAAATAATTTTATAGACGTCTTTATTTTTAGGTTATTTTTGGTCAAAAAAGTACATTCTGACTCATTATTAGGTAAGTGAGTAGAATAGGACACAATGTTATCACGTTTTTTTTTTTTTTAAAAAAACCCATTTAAAGAACTAAACTGTTATGAGTCAAAAATATTAACACTAAAGAAAAAGTGAGAGTATATTTGACCCTATGTCTAACTAGGGAAAATGAATTTATTAAACTTCTAATCAAAACAATTATTTTTGCTTATTAGTTTTTCACATGTGATCTGAAATTTTATTTCTAAAATAATTCTGTGGCTATCCACTCAATTTCCATTTATTTAAAAGCATTACATTTAAATGATTGCTTTTTAACACATTAATTCTTAAAAATCAGAGGCATTAATCGTGTGTATGTGTACACGTAAGAATGAGTGGAATACATATTGCTTAAAACATATGCTTATCTATCCCACTTAAGTCAGAAATTGTTTTTCCATAATACCAGTATTGTCACTGCAATTTAAATAACAACATTTATAAAAGAAAACTTCTCTTATGCAAAGCCATAGCTCACGCTCCTGAGTGACTGATAGCTTGGGCCAACTGTACCCTAAGGGGAGAGGATCACATACTCAGTCTCCACCATTGTATCCCAACAGCTGAGGACTGCGCCACTGTGCCTGACACACAGTCGGAGCCTTGAAACTGTTGGATGAATGAATGAATATGTCAGTTACTCTTCTGACGAGGATAAGTGTAACTTTTGTGTCTATAACTGTATGTTGAAATTCCCCAAGAGTAGCTGCTCTCAAACATTTCGTACTAGGACTCATCTATATTCTCAAAAAACACTGAGATTTGCAAAAAGCTTTCACAAAAAGCTTTTGTTTATATAGGTTACTCCTGTAAATGCCTACCCACATTAGAAATTAAAACTGACAAGTTTTTACTATATTTTAAAATAATCAACTCATTAAAGGTTAACAAAATACATTTTTATATAAAGAATTATAGTTCCCAAAAATCAGTAATAGCAAGAAGACAGGCATTCTTTTGTAATCTTACACATCTTTTTAAATGTCTGGCTTTTCGGAGACAAATTCTTCTGTCTGTTTTAGCATTCAATCTGACATTGTAATCTTACTTTAAATAAAGTAAATGAAAGAAATCTGGCCTCACATAGATATGCGGTTGGAAAAGAGGAACTGGTGAGCCCCAAGTCCTCTGAAAATGTCTCAGAGACCCTCACAGTCTCTCAAACCACACTTTGAGAATAACTGCCCTGAAGAATCTGTATTCAAATCTAACTAAAATTGATTTAGCAACATTTCTGTATTACCAGGATCAAAATTTATAGATTAGGAACCAAAAATTACTTTTAAGAGTTCTATTAATTAATTGTTTGCAACATAAACTTACAGTCATATTGACAAATGAGTACTATGAAACTTTGAGATGCTGTTAAATCATGATATAAGTTTATATTAAAATAGTACGTATTAGTGAGTGGCAGCTATTCTAGGTCTTTGGAGAACCAATCATGAACTAATACCTTCTTTACAGATTTATTCTATCTATCCATCTATCCAGAGAGTTTTAGATACCTTTGAGGCTCTATTAGTTGGAAAATTTCCTTTCACATCTTAGCAATATCATGATGTGTTTTTAATTTAAATGATCTCACGGTTCTTCTGTTCAGAAGAATGCACAAAGAAGGTTTAATAAGCAGGCTAGAGATAGTAAAACCATTTTTATACATGCTTGTCAATACAGCCTTGAAAAAAAAGACTAATTACTTTCAGTCTTTTGAAAAGAAAACTTCTCTTATGCAAAGCCATAGCTCACGCTCCTGAGTGACTGATCAATTTTATAATGAATTATGCACCATTTCATACTAACTCATTTAAAAATTATTCTTTGAGCATGTCTATGTACCAGACACTATCACAGGTTCTGGGAACAATGAAGAACTACCAGGCTTTATGAAAATTACATTTTAGTTAAAGAAAAAACAATAAATTACCAAATAATAAATAAAAAATAAAATGTCACCAAAAGTAAATACCTCTTCACATTCATTTGTTTGGAAATTTTAAGTCTTATGATACTATTAGAGATGATGTAGGCAGAAGCCTGTCTTAAATATGGCTGGTAGGAGTGTAAACTGGAAGACATTTTTCTTTTACCGTGTCAAGCTGAACATAACCTAAGACTCCGTAATTCTATTTCTAGGTATAAACTCAAGAAAATCTCTTGTACATTTGCATAAAGAGATGTATACAGAAATGTGTACAGTAATACAGTTAAGAATAGCATAAAGTTGGAAACTACTATAGACAGGAAAAATGGAAAAAACTGGGTATATTTACACTATAAAGTATTATGCAGTGTAGGAAACAACCATGGATACCAACAACATAGTTAGAATATATTTGAGCTCAGGAAGTGGGCCACAGATTAAATTCAGTATAAAGACTTTTTAAAAAATTAGTAACAATCAAAAAATCTTTGTTAAGCATGTATGTGTGGACAGGCATGTATTTATGTGTTCAGGCAGGAAAATGATAAACACAGAATTCAGCACAGTGGCTCGCTGTTTCTGAGGAGAGCAGGAGGATGGACAGAGAAAAAGCACATTAGTGAAACTTAGTTTTAATGTTTTAGATCTAGGGGTTTGATGTCAGGTTCAAAGGTGTTCATTATATACTGAATGAATGAACGAATAAATGAGTAAAAATGCGGACCAAGCAAGGACCAAAGATGGCAGTGTGGTAAAAAGCAAGGATTATGATTAATCCTACTCTGTGCTCCTAAGATTTGTGTGTGTGGGGGGGGACATATACACACTTTTTCCCCCAGGTAGTATTAGTGGTAAGTGTAACAAAGAAAAATAAAACAGGATAGAGAATGAGAGACTTACAAGGTACTTTCTTATAGTGGGTATGCACATGCATGTGAATACTTGTATGTATCAACACACAACTACAGAGTGAGGCAGCTCTGTCATACGTTACTATCCTCAGGTTACTGAATAAACAGCACGATGCTGAGTCAGTCGATGTTGCTATATGTAACTGTGCAGTATGAGAAAGTGAAAATTACGGACTGAGTAGTCAAGTCTGTTGTGAAGACAAGTTATCTATGTTAATCTGGGTAGCAATGACCAAAAGTTTTCCTACTGGAATTGTGGTTTTATACAACACTTTCATCTATTTTTAAGATCTTTGTAGTGATTAGTCCTATGCCAAACTGTCTCCTATAAAGGTGTGTTTGAGGCTGTTGTTAAATTGCAGTGTTTTCTTCATGGGCCTCTCAAGTCAGGGGGGATACCAAATGATTTTAGGAAAAGAAGTGGTTTTATATTCCTCAGCAATTGGTATTTTATCTTAGAGACACGAGAAACTCTGCAGCTAAGGTGGTGTATTCTGTTTTCTTCTTTTAATTGTTGAAATGCAGAACCAACTTGGGTTTTTTTTTTTTAATTTATTTTAAGCCATAATTTTTAAACCATATTTCCATTTCATCTGTTTGTATTTTTCTTTTTGCCCTCACTTTTAAGGTATTCTACTTTATTCTGCTAAAGCAATCTCATCTCATTTCTTGATTCTTAAAAAAGAAACACGTGGAAAATAGCCAATAACTTTATTGGTTATTATGTCTGTAGCAAAAAAACCTATTTTTTCTTCCTTCCTTCCATGCAACCACTGTGCTAAAGAGACTCTTACTTCATGTGTATGTGTGTGGGGGCATCCCCCCCAACCAAGAGGTGTGACTCAACCAATCAATTAAGGTAACTAAAAATAGGCTAAACAAAGGCTCAGTGTGATGTGAAAATTTATCATTTGTTTAGGACTGTATTTGTTCAATATAGACTGTCAATCTGTATAGAAGGAAGAGCAAATTAACTGTAAAAAAAGCCTTAGCTAATATAAACTGAGCAACAGCAGTGGTCGTCTCAGCACTGAGAAACCAGTATATTCTACAAAGTGTCTTCCTTAGAAAGGCTCAGAAGTTGCAACTATTTTCCCTACACACAGATTACAGAGACTTCTCAGAGATGATAGCAAAGTTTTTTTGTTTTTTTTTTTTCCCCCCATCAAATTTGCAATTATCCTATTTAGGCTCTTTTTTCTAAAATAGTAAATTAATTTTCCTGAACTTCACCAGAAAAGATATCCTCCATCTCCAGGTTTTCTTTCAAAAATGGTAATAGCAATACTTTACATTTTAAGAAAACCATTAGTTTCCTTTTTAGTGCTTTTTTTCCAAAGGGCTCAAAGCATTGCAAAGTGCTCTTAAAAAAAAGTTATATTCATGTTTCCCTTCCTTTGATCCCTGTGATGAAATGCAACCACCTCTGTGGTGAAATACAGCCACTGCTTATGACAGTGAATAACAATTCCATACAACTCACGAGAAATAACATACCCAATTAAAACTGTAAAGGGGCCTTAGAAAGACAGACTTTAATTAGCGAAGCTGGAAGGTGGCCAAGCAAAAAAAGTACCATGAAAAGTGGTCATGACCTCATTTTAACACTCTGTCTTATTCAGAAGACCCCATCTAGAGTAGCGCATTGCATCAGGCTGACTTGGGGCACTGATTGATTCAGCCCTGAATAAATGGGAACAATGTCACATACTTAATCATCATCTGCATTTATCAGAGCAGTCAAAGATTTTCCGTGGCGGACCTCCTCCATCAGTTAACGACCCTGTGCATGTCCATTCATGAGTCAAGGAACAACACTAGGGCTACCCTCCCCTTTTGTAACTATTTTTTGATGTGTTATCAAGTTCAAAAAATCCCCACAAATTTTATGTAACATATAATACATAAGATCAAAGGCCAAAGTAATCTCAATGTAAACATGAAGTATTGAAGGGCAACCATCTTTAATTCTAAGAATCACTTTTCTAGAAATGTCAGAAGCTAAGTATCACTAGTTTCTCAATCCACTCATCCCAACTCCTTAATTCCATGCCCCAGAAAGTGGAGTAGCAGTGACCAAAAAACAAAAACAATTAAGAAAAGAAAGATGTCTCTACTGCACCAATTCTTTTAAACATAGCTCAGTGATAATATTATTTGATTTAGAGAGGGTTCCCTGAGTTGCCTTTTCTAAATTACAAGTCTAGGTTGAAATCTAACATGTATTTAATATTCTGTATTGTTGGATTTTTCATAGAATATTGAGGTTTTATGCAACTCTTCTAGAAATTGCTTGGAAGAACTGGTTTTCGTAGTTTATCTCATGCAGGTTTCCAAGACAAGGATGTCAAGGATAGACGTACAGAAAGCATCCCCAATTACCTCCTTTTCTAGCAGCTTTATCCCCAATTACATCTCTATTTCCCCATTTGCTCTCCTTCCACAGTGGAAGAATGGGCTGGTGATATCGATGGTTGACATTCATATCTATTGACCTAAATTTGTGATGGCTTTAAAGCAACCAAAACTTTTATGTCAAAGTGGCCCAAGGTTTACATTTAAATTTTATTCCTTAAAAAAAGTGTAAAGTCACCTGTAGCTTTCAAACACCTAAAAGCACTATATAGTCATCTGTTGTATAACTGACTTAATGGTTTTTATATCTGTAGCAGAGAGCTGTTCTTTCCCCTTTCTTTCCCACATCCCTTTTCCCTTCTAGTAACAGCACTGGCTTGCTTCCCTGGGTTCAGGGGGAGCCAGTCTGTACACCCCAATTCCCATCAAGGTTATGCATGTGACCCAGGCTTAACCAATAACTTTTTCCAGGGCAGCTCTCTATTTCCCTTTGGATAACAAGTTATAAGTGTAATCTCGAGATTGTTAAGCAGTCAGGGTTTCTACAATACAGTGAGCCTTCTAAGGGTGAAGAGATGTCAAAAGTAAGAGGGACAGACTATAAACACTGAGAAGTCCTTGAACTCAGGCTACTTTGAGGCCTGGTGAGCTAGTTTTCCATGTTTGGTTGCCAAGTTGATAGACTCTTCTTTAGTGCAATCTGAACTGGGTTCACGTCATGTGAAGCCAAGAAACTGACCAAAGTCTAGAGCTGGACTGCAGTGCAATGCAAAAGAGATGGCAGCCCAGCCCTCATGATGTTAACACACTTGCAAGGGAGGTAGGAGATAAGTAATTAATGATAAAATGTAACATGTTCATAAGGAAATGAACATGGATCATGGAAAACAGGGAGACATACATAGGAAAAAATGTTCAGGGAAGCTCTCAACAGGAGGGTGTTGGTACATTTTTACACAAAGTAACTTTAAAAATAATGTTTCATTCAGATCCTTTTTAAGTATAGTGTTAATCTTTAAAGTGTTTACTGCTTTTACTGATAAGTAGCAATAATCATATGACCAATAATAACTAATGTTCATTGACTTCACCTATGATTACCATTAGATGAATTTTATATCTTTTATCCCATATAACTTTCATAATTATTCTGGAAAGTTAAAATTATTATTATCATAGTTTTACAGTTGAGAAAACCAAAACATTCAGGTATATATTGCAGGTATATATAATGTAGAGAGAGAGAAATCCCTCCTCCCTCAGCATTATCTTTTCCATTGAGATAAACATTTGTAGGTATTTGGTACCTGCATTATCCTGTACATATAAAACCAAGCTCTTTAATAGCCAATCATGGTATTATACATACCATATATTCATAAGACATGCCTGTAATTTACTTTCTCCCAAAGGTGATATTTGAAATAGTTATTTCTTATGTTTAAAAATTTCATCAACTTGATTTTTTTTTTAATTTGCACAAAAGTGTGTACAATCAGACCATTCTTTCTTTATACTAAAGGTTCATATACTTTAATCCTTAGAGTGGTAAGCCTTTTTCTAGAACTCATTCTGCATCCTAACTAATCCGTTCTTAGCCAACTTCTGCCTACGGCCTCAGCATCGGGAAACAAGTTTACCCAGTAGCATAGTACCTAGTACCATAATGGCTGGTATTAGGTAGAACTTTTCAATTAGGAAGATTATCATTTTGATTTATTCCCAGACTTTTCTGATCCTCCAATCACTAAAGGCATGGAGGTCTAACCCTAACTTCTTAGACTGCGTGAAGGAAGAAGGTAAACAGAAACCATAACCATTTACAGAGTCCTACAGTGTGACACTCAGACATGCTGGACACTGGAGAGTCAATGGTGGATAAAGTCAGTGGGTTTTAGCCCTTAAGATGACTCCATATGAAGACAAAAGAGCATCATCTTCCTACAGCTTGTGATTTTGCCTTTTATAATGACTAAAATTAAGGAAAGGACGCATGGAGGAAAGCGTTACTACTCTTTCCTCTTTGTTCACGACTGGGTCTAAAGCTACTGGCAAAATACCTTTAAACAATGATTGAGAAAAATCTGAGTTTTCCTTAGCTGCACTTAAATCCAAAGAGTGCTTTCTGTGTCAGTAATGAGTTCAACTTGTGGGGAGAGTGTTTCATCTTGGGTGGCCAAACCAAATGCTCTTGGAAGTTTGCTCCACTGGATGTCATTAAGTACAAAAATTTCTTGCAAAATTCTCAAAGTTACAATTAAAGCAATCTAGAGCTTTGGACTGCCAGGAAGAGAGACAATTCACAAAAGGTTTTAAGAGGAGCACACGGTGCCAACCAAAGAGAAATGTTCGCTATTGTTTTCCCCACCATCTCAAATCATTTTAGGCTTCAAGATTATATTTGTTACTGAGCTTGTGAGATGAAGCTTATAAGATTGAAAAAAAAAAAAAAAAAAAGAAAGAAAAGGTGTCAGTCATGGCTTCCATTGCTCTTGATTTGAAATTTGCACAGGTATGAGGTCTTTTCTCACATTACTTCGCCCGTGAAGTCTCTGCATCCATTTATTTCATTGTTTAAGGGCAAGGTAACAAGAACACATCACATCATATCTATATTGTCACATGCAGCTTCTTTGATGAAACCATCACAGGAGTAAGTACTCCCACAAATACATCCATGGTTTCAGAGACTTCTTGTAGTACTTCAAAATTTCATGATATGAGCTTATTTCTCCAGTTGATCCAGACCTTGCCATTTAAATACCCCTTTGTCTATTTTAGTGCTTTATTACACTCTGTGTACCAGGCAAGAGGACATACACTATCTCCTTTCAGCATTGCAGTAAACATGAGTTAGGTAGTATGAGAAAAGAAAGCCTTAGCCTTAGCAGCATGACCTTCACTACAAGAATGCATAGTTATCATACAGGGGAAAAAGGAAATCCAGAGATCATATATAACTCAATATGCCACCACCTACCTATTAAAAAACAGGCACATCTGCATCCAAGAAGGATGCATGTAGCCTACTTGACTATGTCTATACAGTCTCTCCAAAGATCTTACATGTTTTAAGTTCATGGGAAAGTAGAGGTTTATTACTACTTACATATCCCAATTAAGTGCAACTAGAATTTTAAATACATGGTTACTCTCATGTGACCAAATACTCATTAGTGAGAAGAACAGAGTACAACTGGAAACACCTATATACTAAATGCATATCCACCGCTAGCTACTTCTCTGACTGTGGGCCTCAGTGCCTGCATGTGTAAAATGAGGCTATGGGCAGGAATTTTGGTTGCAAAGATCCTTTGGAAACCTAAACACAAAATTTTAAATCAGATTATTTTAATTTCATACAACTGGACAGCCCTATTCCTAAATCTGCAGGTAGCAGCAGGAACAGAGTAATGTTGCAGGTGACAAAGTTGTATCCACTCATACCTCCTGTGAGTCTGTGGATCCACATTAAAGAATAAGATTATTGCACATATTAGAGGCTGTTTCTATAAACAAATAAAATCAGGGCAACAGGATTTGCCTCTATTAGAAAGAGTAAGAAATGAGGAAATAACCCAAAATTCCATTTCTCTCAGCTTACTGATTTTTAGGTTTGTTTACTATGTGCCAAACACAACTTAAAATTAAAGTAATAATTTAGAAGTTATGGCTTTAAAGCAAAGGAAGAAAAGGGTGTCTGCAGGGAAGTGTTTCCCCAGAGTCTTCCTAATACTGATTAACACTAGTTTTTGAAATGTTAATTAGTTTTTGAGCTTAACAGCTAGTCATTGTCT
The DNA here is from genome assembly GCF_048773025.1 of Camelus bactrianus. Taxonomy (NCBI): domain Eukaryota; kingdom Metazoa; phylum Chordata; class Mammalia; order Artiodactyla; family Camelidae; genus Camelus; species Camelus bactrianus. The sequence continues at coordinate 64,155,217 of NC_133541.1, forward strand.
AAAAGGGCATGGAGCAAAACTTTTTCAAAGTTTGGACTAAGGAGTATTTAACTCCTTAATGCCAAAGACTGGCCATTTACCCCTTTGCTGGCCACTGAACCATGAGAATGCCAGGACTGATTAGCTGTGGTGATTAGCAGACTGACACTAGGACTAGAATCACGTGTCATTTGCTTCCATTGACAAAATACCTAAAAAAAATCTTTTATCAGTGCCCTGTATTCCATTGAGTAGCACTACGGAACATATATGTTAAAATCTTATCAGCTATGAATAGGTTTAATACAATGTATACAATTTCTAAAAGAAGATTTAAAATTACTACACTATATTTCGGTGATTGTCTTTGTCATTTAATTGTTATAATCGTAGAAAACAGAGCTTGTTTTTTAGACTGTATCTCAGAGACCATACTTATTACTCCTTCTAAATCCATGCCATCTTAATTTCACATTCTCCCATTGCTTCTCAGTCGAATAAAACGTTCTTAAAAGAACATTCGCTGAAAACTTCATAAAGAGAAGAATTCTTACGGGGAAAATGGCTTTGTAGAAAACAATTACAGTCTGAATAAGACAATGGAAATTGCAAAAGTAGTAAGAAACATTTGCTTTACTCAGAAATGTTTATAAAGCGAAAATGCTCTTAAGTTTAGGCGATCCTATGTATAATTTCAATATCATTTACTCCATTTTACTACCCAGGAACAGAGATTTAAGAAATCAGCCCAGTCTTAGAACTAAGTGACAAAGCTTCTATTTGAAAATGTTCTATTACTATAATCTTTGTTTTGTCTTCCTTTATTATTACTTAAGCACACATCGGTAGGCTTTTTTTTTTCCTTTCAACATTTAGATATAACTCAATCCTTTAACTGTATTTGGGATAAGAATTCAGTCTTCCACAAACTGAACTCTACATGGAATGCAGTATTAAATTGTAGAAGATTCTATTTAAGTATCTATTTAAGCATTAAATGAATAAAAGCTAATAAAATATTTTTAAAAATTAAGCTGTGTTCGAGATGATAGCAAAGAACTGAAGGACATATAAACTCAGGTGGAAAAAAATTGAGAACTATCTTAATGCCAGGAGGGTAACACAGTGTGACTTAAGGACATAAGGGGTAGGAAATAAAGGAAGGGCAGAGTAGATGATCATCTAATCAGAGTGATATTTGTCAAAGACTATTCTGACTGTGGGTCTAGAATTTGCTGAAAGGGAGAGAACGAGGAAAACCAGAAATCAGGCTGTGAACGGAAAACTGAAGCAAAACAGTAATGGAATAAAAAAAAATGGATCTTAGAAACATTATAAAAATCTTCAAATTTATTTTTCATGGTAGGCTCTTACACAACCACTCTGAATAATGTTGTTTCTTCTTTACTACCCAATCACACGCAATGTAATTTTTTTTCTTTTACATCACTGTCTTTAAGTCTGTCATTTCATTTCCTCAGTCTCGCCAGTCTTTTGAGTCTGTGGTTCTTTCCTTTCATAGCTATCACTTTGCACTGCTCTATACTGTAAAAATTCTGTGCTTGTATTTTGGTCCACTTGTATTGCCATCTCTGACATTTATATAGCTTTGTCAATATTCAGTTTCATTTTTAGAGCATTAATAAAGATGCTGCAGAAACTGAACCGAGCATCAGACCAGGTCCACAGAGCTCAGTAGTGTAGACGGCAGCCAGAGATAAAGAGATTTGCTGGAATGTGGTTAAACTCTTCTTCAGGAGCCACTCCAAGCCGAGATGCTTCAAGAGGAAAAAGAGCCAAACACTCCTCACTGCAACATGATTGTGTTACTTCAGCTACTACAATCTTGTCAATGAATTTACAAACCTCATTACTTATGTGTGTGGTAAGCTATTACTTAAAACAAGTGTTCTATTAATGACCAAACTTTCCAGCTGGAGTTGGAATGCAAAAACGATTAGAATGACCAAGTTATTCAATTAACCTAACTAAGCTACAACCACCTTGCATACCACACATTGATAGCAATTTTCTGAAATGTCTTTTTAATTTACACCAAGCATGTTCTTCTTTCACACCAATTAAATCTATTAACCCACAGTTTGTTGAGCTTAAAATAACATAAAAAACAAACAATATACTAACAAATCTGTAAAAGGGCATGTATGTGCGTGTGTGTGTGTGAGTGTGTGATAGAGAAAGAAAAAAGACAGCAGTTAAAAGCATAATTGCATAATTATTTAAATATTCCTTTGATTTTACAAAGTTCCTTTTATAGAGTTCTCATTATTAAACAAATATTTCAAATGACTCTTTCATCCTCAAAGGGATAATTTTCTGATCATTCTTATATTTACTATTATTGGAACCAAGTGTCTATGCAGTGAGAAGCTTTTGCCATCAGTTGAGGCTGAATCCAAGTACAGGCTCTGCCCCTCCTGCTTATGTGACCTTGGGCAAGTTACTTTCCTCCTCTGGTCACCGTCTGTAACATGAGGATAATAGAATGGATTCTAAAAACACAAATGAGAAAAAAATCTCTGCATACGGAGGGGTATGCTATCTGCCTGGGATAAGGCTGCCCACTCTCTCCTAAGACAGTGATTTTCATCAGCCAAAAGTTACCGATCTGCTGTCCAACCTGCTTTTCTTGATACCTCTAAAGTAGATTAGAATCAGAATGAAGTTACGTTTTCCAAGCTCATGGAACTTTGAATAAAGCCTCAAATTAATTGAGAGATAACCAACCCAGGGAACCAGAATATTCTATGTTTAGATAGTATGCCCAATTTCCCCTTACAGAAAGATTTATATTATTAATTTCATAAGAATATTAATTGATTTACAATGAAACTAACAGCCATAGGTCCCAAGCAGAAGATGACAGACTATTCTTTTCATACCTGCAGATGTAACATGAAGCAAAATCATCACTGGGAAATTCCTTTGTAAATATGGAAATCAAAGCAAAGGGGAACTGATTAAAGTGAGTGAATGTTTTCACATCATCACGGTAAGACAGCATGATAACGCATCCCATCTCTCAACAGAGATGACTTTAATAATATTGGCAGCTAACACTATGGACCACTTCTTATGTGCTAAGCACTGATATAAGCATCAAACATGAAAGAGCTCAGTTAATATTTATTAAAAACTCCTGTAAGAAGTTCTATTATTATTATCTCTATTTTATAGTGAAGACAACTGGCACAGAGTGGTTAATTCACTTGTTTAGCATCACAGAGCAAAGAAGAGGCAAAGGGACAATGAACTTGACAATAGTCTAAATTCTCACTATCTGCTGGTTAGAATGAATTTCATTTCTGAAAAACCATTGGCTAGTGGCACAGCCTATCTTTGCCCAGGGTTTTCATTTTCAATATTCCCCCTGGTATTGACCCCTCCTTCAGGTTCTTTAAGAAAGTGATGTTCAGGTTTTTACCTGATGATTGCTTTGGCTCTTCAAGCTGTTTTTTTGTTTGTTTGTTTGTTTTGCTTTTGCCTTCAGAATTCTTTGTAATTTTCTGTTATTGTTGTTTAAAGACGGGTATATGTTAGACAATAAGAACTGAGGTAAACGTGCCTTTATTGTGAGAATTAGGCTTATCTGCCTAGATGTTGTTTTACCTACAGCTGCCAGAGGCTTCAATGTCCTTTAGTGTTCTTTGTCCCTGCTCCTGACTTTGGGCTTCTCTAAGTGGGTTTCTTTACTTTCAACCTTTCTTGGACTATTATACTTAAAGTGTGTTTCTTGCAGATGAAATACAGTTGAGTCTTACTTTTTATTTTAATCTACTTTGACAGTATCTGCCCTTTAATTAGTACATTTAGATGATTACACTTAAAGCAATCATGGATATAGTTAGATTAATATGTACATGTTTGCATTCCAATTATCCATATGTTACACCTTTTGAAATTGTCTCAGTCTCTGGAAGTTCTATTCTGTTTTGTTTTGGTTTTTTCTTCATTTTTGAATTTAATCTATCAAAAATATTACTATCTCTACCTTCAAAATCTGTTTTGCCCTATCTACTTCTCTCCACCCTCAGGATCAGAACACAATCTCAGGCCATATCCATCCCGTATATGGTTTATTACAAAAGCTTCCAGACTGGATTTGTCCTCTTCTACCATCATCCCCCATCAATCCAGTTTTACCAAAAGTGGTCAGAATAATCGTGTAAAAGTGTTAACTTTCCTACTTCTAAAACTCTCTGGGAGCTTTCTATTTCTTTTAGAATATGATAAAATCTTAGACTAGATTACAAAGACCTATTACTTTGTTCTCCAATTACCCTTAGAACATCTTTTTTTATTGTTTACAAGTCCAATCCCTTACTATATATCAGCTCCTCATATCCACTAAGATCTGTTTTAAATGTTTTTAAATGTTTTTTCTTCATTGATTACTCCAGTAGCCTTTCATGTAAGTTGCAAGTTAGTGTTCTGAGAAAAATTTGTAATTCATTTATTCCAATAAAAATGATTATTTTTCTATATCTACCTATCATTGTTTTTAACTATGCATAGAATTAAAAGCTTTATTATCTCCACCCTCAAATTGTTCAGTAAATCACAAAATCCAGCAATGTCTGGTTTGGTTTTTTTTTTGATGTTTATGGTGGCTTTATATTTTAATTTTTGTATTTTTTATTGAAGTATAGTTGATTTACAATATTGTGTTAGTTCAGGTGTACAGTAGAGTGATTTAGTTATACATGTATTTTTTTTAGATTATTTTCCACTATAGGATACTACAAGATACTGAATATAGTTTCTTGTTCTAGACTGTAAATCCTTGTTACTTATTTTTATATATAGTAGTGTTTATCTATTAATCCCTTACTCCTAATTTATTCCTCCCTATCTTTCTCCTTTGGTAACCACAAGTTTGTTTTCTATGCCTGTAAGTATGTTTCTGTTTTGTAAATAAATTCATTCTTATTATTTTTTAGATTCCACATGTAAGTGATATCATATATTTGTCCTTCTCTTTCTGACTTACTTCCCTTAGTATAACACTCCCTTACATCACATACAAAAATAAACTCAAAATGCATATAAGACATGACAATATAAGTCCTAGGAGAGAACATAGGCAAATATTCTCTGCCATAAGTTGTAGCAATATTTTCCTAGTTAGTCTCCCAAGGCAAAATAAACAAAGGCAAAAATAAACAAATGAAACTTAATCAAACTTAAAAGCTTTTGCACAGCAAAGGAAACCTTAAACGAAAGACAACCTATGGAGAAAATATTTGTAAATGATGTGACCGACAAAATATTAATTTCCAAAATATATAAAGAGCTCATACAACATAGTAACAATGACCAAAAAAAAAAAAAAAAAAAAAAACCAAACCACCAACCCAATAAAAAGATGAGCAGAAGACCTAAACAGAAATTTTTCAAAAGAAGACATACAGATGGCCAATAGGCACATTAAAAGATGCTCAACATCACTACTTATTAGAGAAATGCAAATCAAAACCACAATGAGGTATCAACTCACACTGGTCAGAAAGGCTATTATCAATAAGTTCACAAATAAAATGCTGTAGAGAATGTAGAGAAAAGGGAGCCCTCCTATACTATTGATGGCAATGTAAATTGGTACAGCCACTATGGAAAATAGGATGTAGATTCCTTAAAAACCTAAAAACAGAGCTACCATATTATTCAAAGATCCCATTCCGTGCATATCTGGAAAAGATAAATTTTAATTCAAAAAGATACATGCATCCCAATGCTCACGGTAGCACTATTTACAATGGCCAAGACTTGAAAGTGATTTTGGCGTCCATCAGCAGATGAATGGAGATGTGATATATGTGTATATATGTATATATACATGTATATATACATGTATATACATGTGTGTATATATATATATATATATATATATATATATATATATATATATACACACACACACACAATAGATTGTTATTCAACCGTAAGAAAGAATGAAATATTGTTTTGTAGCAACGTGGATGGACCTAGAGATTATCATACTAAGTGAAGGCAATGTTTGTTTTGTTGTATCTCCAAATTTCTGATATTATGCTTGTTATAAGAAAGGAGCTCAGTACATATTTAGTAAATAAATTAAGTCAAATAGCATCATCATTTAATGACTCTTGAAAAAATCTGTTAGATGTCTAGTTTATTTTTTTCCCATAAAAAATAAATTATACTTGCCTCCTTTCAAGAAGTTTCAGACAGTAAAATAACATATGCAGACATCTGGCTGTAAATGGCACACCAGGGGAGGAAAAGGATGGTATGGTGTGACATATATAACTCATTAGGAAGTTGAAATAAGAGCAATTCATCCCAAAGCTAGGGTTTAGTCAACATGGGTACAGAGGTAAATTTTGATCCTGATTTGGTGGTACCAGCCAATGGGAAACACTAAAGCCGGTGATGTCAGTTCCCAGTTTGGAAGTTTCTTTAGCACAGTTTTACAATAGAAGAGAGGTCTATTCCTGTGTACTGCTTAGAATACCATTCATTTGCATGCAAGTCCAAACTGGAAGACTTGGAATGATGATTTAATGTTAAAAACTGAATAAAAAGACTTCTGTTTCTGACAAAATGTGGAAGAGTATTCACGAAATTTTCAAGGGAGAGGGAAGGAAACACTTAAAATGCTGAAGAGAGAAAATATATTTCTAAATGCATAGAGCAGTTGTCAGAACAATAAAGAAAGTGGCTGGGGGTCCAAGACAACAAGAAAGCCAAAACCAGGGAGGTAAGTAAGAAGAAAGGGTGGTTGCCCTGAGGAATATGCTGATCTCCACCAACCTACATCTGTGTCCACACAAGCACGGAGAACAGGCTTGGAGATATAGGAAAAGAAAAAAAAAGTTGGGGAATACAACACACAACTAGACTACGAAAGGGCAACACCCCCAGTGAATCCACCAGTTAAAAACCCGCCAAAAAGAATGAAATAACAGAAATACATGTCTATCATCCAAGAGAAATTCTAAGTAGTCACATGAATTTGGGGGTCATAATTTATATTAACTCTTTGGCAAGAAAAATAAAGAAAATTTAAATACTTCCTTAAAATTAAAAAACCAAAAAACCTCTTTAAATCTGGATGTCAGAGTTCCCACAGATAAAAAAGCAAAAGCCATGAGTTTATATTCAAATATTATCCCTCCAAAAAAACCCCAAAACATGTTAATAATAAACCACTATAATTGAGAATTAGTTGAAACAAGTAACCAAAACCAAGAAACTCCACAGAGGACCTCAGACCTAAAGAAATGACAAATAATGAGATAAGAAGGCATTTAAAGAAGTCAGGCAAGATATTGGAAAAATAATGAAGAACAAGAGACTATAAAAATGACAAGGCACGTATCACTACATGATTTTCTTGCCAAAATGTTTAAATTAAATTTAGCCATGATGAAACAATCAGACAAAGCTGGAATGTTCAACATACTACAAGACAACTGTACTTGATGCTTCAAAAATATCAATTCTATTAAAGGCAAAAAAACCCCAAAATTTAAAAAACACCAAAAGATGAAGGGGCAGTTTTGGGTCAGAGTCCCTCAACCACAGCACTATTGACATTTTGGGCCGGATGGTTCTTCATCGTGGGAGGCTGCCCTGCGCACTGTGGGATGTTTAGCAGCATCTCCCGTCTCCACTCACTAGATACCAATAGCTCTCTCCCCACTTCCCACAAATTCCACAAGCAAACGTGTCTGTGAACACTGCCCAATGTCCCAGAGGATGAAACTGCCCTCTTTGAGAAGCACTGTTTCTAGATTAAAGATACTAAAGAGAAATGACATGATCATTGGCTGGAACTTGTGATTTTAAAAAAAAAGTTTGTAATTTATAATTTGGATACAATTAGAAAATCTTGAATATAGATTATAAAGAAGATAATATTATACTAATGTTAATTTCTTGGGATATAAATGCTGAATTATTGAGAGGTAAAGTAAAATACTTTAAGTTTCAAATTTCAATTTTATTTTAAAAAATAAAAACATACGTGAGTCCACGTGTATGTAAGCTGGTAGAGCAAGCAATGTAAGTGTGCAAATATGATGACATATTAACAATCATTGTGTTTAGGAAAAAGGCAGACGTGTGTTTATTTCATCATTCTATTCTTTCAGCTATTACATATTGAAAAATATTTATAAAATTAAGAAACAAATATCCTAGCCAGTCTTCAAGGCCCAGGTTAAGTATCAACTTTCTCATGAAATTTTCCTTTCCTACTCAATCTGCTCCTGACAAAACACTAATCATGTAGACTTTAAAAATAACAACCTGTAGATGTAAAATTATTTTAATTGATATTAGAAATAATTTATGCATATTAGCAATACACTGGAAAAATAAGTTAGAAGAGTAAGTAAACTGGAAGATAATCTAAAGGAATTATTTGAAACATAGCACATAGAGATAAGGAGTTGAAAAATATATTAAAAAAATTACAGACCAAAGAATACAGTGAGATGATGTCCCATATACGAAGTGAGATGGCCAGAATGAGAAGAGGAGGCATGAAGAACTATAGTGGAAGATATTTCAGAATTCATGATTAACATAAATATTGAGATTAAAAAATCTAAAATGAACTACAATTTACCTGCTCTCACAAGCAGAATGTCTAAAGCTATATTCTGACTCCACATTACAACGTGTATAGGTTCTGCTACATCACCAAGCAAGTGAGTGTCTTACGATTCAACTCAATTCTGACATGATTTAGTTACCTGGAGATAGCATCCACTCCCACAGGTTAAGAATTCAGTCCTACAATACTGCTCCCTCTCCTCCCACCCACGTTTCATCAACCCAGAAGGTGACCCAATCCTGTTTTAGAGGTTTTATGGAGGCTTTATTACAGAGGCATGATTAATTAAATCATTGGCCGTTGGCAATCGATTCAACCTTCAACCCCACACCCCTAGAAGGTGAGCAGAGATTCAAAGTTTCAACCCTCCAATCCCATGGTCAGTTTCTCATAGCAACCAGCCCCCATCCCTAGGTGCTTTCCAAAAGTCACCTGTTTAAAATAAACTCAGGTGTGGTTGCAGTAGGTTTATTATGAATATCAAGATACCTTTTTAGTTCTCATTACAGGAAATTCCAAGGATTTTAAGAGCCATGTGCCCCCCAAAAAAAGAAAAAAGGATAAAAGCAAATACACATTTCTTATTATAAATCATAATATGACATTTAGGAAAAAGGAAAGTCATCTCAGAAAATCACTCAAGAAGTGAAAGCAATGAAAATGATAAATTGATGCAAATCTAAACAAATTTGGCTGTTAAGAAAATACAATTTGTGGAGTCAAAAAGGGTAAGACAAAAACATTGGACAACAATATTATGTAAACTGGGTGGAGATATATAAGCATTAAAACACTAACATTTTCATATTGCATTGATGAAGGACAGTGTTATGGTACAATTTTTAATCTAAATATGTACTTAAAAATTTTTAGAGTTAGCACTAAAACAACAGAAATAGACACATAACTGCTCAACTGGTAAGTGGAAATAAAAATCAATGATATTTTATAAAATTAACTAATCTAATAGAGAGCAAAATAACCTGAATAATACAAATATAGAGAACAAAACAAGGTGATAGAATATAAATCATATCAACAATTAAAATAAGTATAATGGGACTAAACACTACCAGGAAAATGATACAGTTTGCCAGAATGGTTAAAAAAAAAAAAAAAACCCACCCCACCTCTCCATATGCCAATTAAGAAAGAGAAATCTAGAACATGAGGATATAGAATATAGGGCGCAAGATGGATGGGAAAAAATATGCTAAGCAAATACTAACTTAAGAAGGGCTAACAGAGCTATGTTACTCACCAGCCAAACATACTTTGAAACAAACAGCCTTATTATTGATAAAGACTGTCATTATGCACTATTAACAAATTCAGTTGAACTAGGAAGGTACACTAATTCTTAAACTAGTGAGAAACTAACATGCTGATTCAAAATACACAAAGCAAAATAAAAAAAAAAGAAAGAAAAAAAAAAGAAAATGGCAAAAATTGTTAAATCCAACAACGTAGACGGAGATAGTAACACCTCTCTTAGTGACAAACAGATCAGAGATCTAAAAGTAACAACACAGTACAGATTACTGAACCTGAACATAATTATTTGCAAAAGCAACAGCTGAAGACACCTTCCTCTCCTCCCTGACCCCCATCCCACCTTCATCATCAAAAGGCAGGAGTTACAAAACTTGATCATATACTAGGCCAGTAGCAATTCTAAAGAAATTTTCAAGAGTTGATATCATATAAATTACATTCTCTGGCCACTACAAGTTAGAGTAGAAAAGAGTGACCGTGAAAAAAATTAATGTCAGAAATTAAAGAGAAAAAAACCCATTTATCAAAGGAGAAATTATAATGAAAATTAGAAAATACATGTGAATATGTAAGTAGTACATAATAGTTGTAAGCAATAGAAAAATAGAGAAAGGGAAATGTAAAAAATAGGGGAAAAGAAAGGGAATAGGGAAAGGGAAAGAAAAAATATAGAAAGGGACTTAAATATATTAGAAAAATGTGTGTGAAAATGAATTAGGTAAAAAGCTAAAAAAAGAATAAATGTAAAGAAATTCACGGGAAAAAATAAAGATAGAGATGAGACAGAAATCCAGTATTAAACAGAACCAATAAAGCCAAAGCCACCTCTTTGAAAAGGAAAATAAAGTACAAAATCTTCTGGAATCAAGGAAATATGAGGAAACAAACAATATTTAGAGTGAAACAGGGAATGTAATTGCCGGTGCCATAGAGATTAAAAGGATAGAAAAATATCAGGAAAACATGTCAATAAATGTGAAAATGAGATGAAAGGGATACATCCTTAGAAAATTAGAAATTACTAAACCTGACTGACTCCCTGGAGAAACAGACCATTTGACTGCTATGATAACAGAATAAGTTTAAAATCTTCCTGTTTCCGGAGAAATATGCTCTCAGGAGAAGGCTTAGGTGGAGGAGGAACAAGGAAAAGAAAGGAAAAAGAGGGAAACTGAGAACAGTCTCAGGAAGAGACTAACCTTGGCTTCATCCAGAAACGAAACTTGGAAGAAAAAATCCCGCCGCGGCCTTTGGAAGCCAGAAGGTTTGGCTTTTGTAACCTAGGATTGATTGGCTATCCCTGGATAAAAGGCTTAGTTTCCTAACCATCGCCAGGTCAAAGGACCTGGTCACAGTCAGACAAGAGCAAGTTCTCAGGTGCCACAGGTGTGTAAACCCTTGGCTCCAGCACTCCAGCAGCAGACAGTGAACCAGCCAGTAAAGGGGATGTGAGCAGAGCACTAAAAATATGTTGAGAGAAGTTTTTGCACCGTGTGAGTTCCTCCCAAAACTTATGAGTGAAGACCCGGAGCATATGTGACGTGTGCTGAAAAATACCCTTGATTTGAAGAGTATTGTCAGGATGTTTGAGGTAAATGTAACTCTGGAGGGAATCAGAACAAATCCAACTCTGATGTGTCCATTAATTACACAGCGACATACATCAGAAAATCATCTTACCGGTGACTTCTTCACGTGGAGGGCCTAAAAGGACTAATAGGACTTCGAGTGTGAGCCTAGCAGATCCCATCCCTCCCACAACCCGAACTTCACTGTTTCATATCCAACTCAATTTCAGGTGGGACCATGAAGGTCAACAACAGAAGAACTGGTGCCAGCTGGGGCCTGTGTTGAGATGATTAGAACTGGGAATGTGTCGACTAGCGTCTGACTCCCATGTGGGAAATCTAACTGTGAGAGACAGAGTGGCTCTGAGCCAGCCGAGCAGAGAAACGGTGAGATGCACTGGAAGCAGACTGTCCTAGTGCCACCAGCAGGAAGTACATGTGGTTCTGGAGGCTCAAATGTGGACCACAAGAGAAAGCCTAGAGCCCTCTGAAATGAGGCTCTGCTCAAGACAACTGCGAGCCATGAAGGGTGCCGGCCTCAAGGGACAAGAGTCTGTAGGGGGAACACGCAGAACCTAAGCGGTGGTGTCAGGAGGACACGCCTCCCGTGTCCCTCCTCCCTGGGAGCTGCAGTTGAAGTCCCCCCCAAAGGCTTACTTATTTATTTGTTTATATCTACACAAGTAGCTCAGGAGATCAAAAGCGAGCTTTGAATATTTCCCTAGCCTGGTACACAGTGTTTCTAAGTCCCTTACCCCTTGAATCACGTTTCTCATTGGGTAAAACACTGAAGGGGTCCAAAACCAGCCCACTGAGTCGGGGGCCTGAGCCTTGGCGCTAGGAAAGAGCATTTTCTGCCCACAGCCTCTTCCCTTTCCCAATCGGTGCCTTCACTTAAAGAAATAACCAGATGAGGAGGAAGAATCCTTACATGGCGTACGTAAGACGTTATGCAACTGTGCCACCAGACTGGACATTTTAATATTTCAAATAATACTATCCTTGAGACTAAAGTTTTAAAACCAAATAACTATAAGGACAACACAGGTTAAGATTTCATTTAAGGGGAAAGGAAGACACTTCTACCAAGTGGGTTTAAAGGGTCATTAAGGCAGGAGAAACATTTTCTCTGCTTGTATCTTAACAGTTCCAGCTTGTTTAATTAAAACAGTTATTGTTATGAGTTGAATTGTGCCTCCCCCAAATTCATGTATTAAAGTCCTAATCCCAAGTACCTCAAAAAGCAACTTTATTTGGAAATAGAATCATTGCAGGCATACTTAGTTGAGATGAGATTCTACAGCAGAAGGGTCAGCCCCTAACTCACTATGACTGGTTCTCTTATAAAAAGGGGAAGATTTAAGCACAGGCATATATACAGGGATAAGACCATGTGAAAAATTAAGACAGCCATCCACAAACTAGGATAGAATCCTGGAACAGGTCTTCCCTCACAGCTCTTAGAAGGAACCAACGCCACCAATCCTGGAATTTTGAGCTTCTAGCCTCCAGAATTGTGAAATAGGAAATTTCTGATGTGCAGCTGCCCGGTTTGCAGTGCTTTGCTGCGGCAGCCTTAGCAGACAGACTAATACTGTTATCCATTGATAGAGGTGGTTCCTTCTGTTCCAATTATTAATTATTTTAATCATTTTTGTTTTTAAGTATTGGAAGCTTCAGCTCAGGGATTTTCATCACTCTGCTCAACATTAGAAGGCCTATGTGTTACTTAACCTTTAGGAGCTTCAGGTTTTCATCTGAAAATAAATAAAATAAAGTAAGTTCAGATGAAATTTCATCCCCAGGCTTTAAATTCTGTAGTGGCTTCCCACTGCAAGAACATCGATGTTAAGAATTCAAGATCCTTAGCATGGTCGACAAATCCCATACGATCTGCAGATTGCTTTTATCTCTAAATCCCAATCTTTCCTTTTGTCCCCTTTTTTGCCTCCTTCAGCCACACTGCCCAGGTCAATCAAGTTCATTCTGTTCTCAGGACCTTGGCACATAACTAAATGTTACCTTTTGGTACTAACCACTGTAGCTAATTAAATTCCAACTTTCACCATTGGTAACTGTACATCACTGTCCTGTTTTATCTTCACCTTCACATTTATTTGTTCCTGATATAATCTTATTTATTGATGTGGTTATTGTCTCTCCTCTCTCCCCTGGAAATTAATTTCCTTGAGGAGAGGGCCTCTGTCATTCTTGTTTATCCCTGAATCCCAGTAATATGAGACAGGAAAGGTACTCAATCAATATTTTTTGACCGATTGACTCTAAAATGAGCAGGATGGCCTGATTTCTTCCCATTTATAGGACTAATTACCTATACTTTTCACATTTTGCTTATCAACATAAGTGTAGTGGCCCATCCTTCTCTCAGAGAACATTATCATTCCTCTTCCTCCCTTTCCCCACTCTCCATTTATGCTGATTAATAGGCCAAATAGGCTAGACGAAAGTCTATGACACTGAAGCCTTTGTGACGTGTGTAATCCAGGCAATTTCTAGCATGCAAATTCTTAGATTAAAAATATAACATTTAGAGAAACTGAATTCTAAATCTTTCATGATTTTTTTTCCATCGTCCCCAAGAAAGTCTAAGAATGTTTGATTGGTCTGTTTATTTTTTTGTTCTTTGCATACTGTTTGATATTTGCTCAAAATAGTGTCAGTATTGCCTCTAGAGTGTATTTGCCATTACTGTTGAAACTAGTGTTTGGTAATGCTTTCTTCTCTTTGCATGTTCGGTACTACCCTCTCATCACATTTTTCTCGATTATTTTAACTTCCACTAATGCAAGTGTTTGTTCCTAATCTATCCTGCTTCCAGCCTCTATTGTGAATATTAAGTTATAACCTATGTTATTTAAACATATATCCAGGTTCATGAGTATCACACGAGGATCTCACAGCAGACGGGTAAAAGTCCGGGAAATAATTTTATTACTAACGGTATTTTTCACGCTTATAGATGATAAAAATAAAGTAGTGCAATAGTAGCACTGTACCAAACTTCAAAAACTTAGTTGAAGACTTAAATTAATATTTAAAGCTTGAAGAAAATTAAATTTTCTTCCTCCTCTCACTCTTGTGTTCTCATGGAACACAGATGAATTCACCTGCATAAATATTAATCAAGATGCTATGGTACAAATTTCTGGAACTCAGGGTACAAAAACATTTATTGAGCCCTTGCTGTCTTCATAGCCCAGAATCCATAGCTCTGGACTTGTATTCAAATTTAATAAGAGAATATTTATTCTGTAAATTTTGCTGTGTTAAGTGCTTTGTAAGTCATGACTACTTGGACCACAATCCTAAAATAGTTGAGAAGAAAAAGCTAATACTGAAAAAATATACTTGAGATAGCATATAAATTAATGTAAAATACTGTACATAAAATCAAATTTAAAAGTCAGCATATTTCAGTTAAATAGAAATTGAAAATCATCTTTTGATAATATTTTAAAGTTTTGTTGTTTTATAATCTATATCTCGTATTCCAAAAAGATTTGCAATCACTAACATTGAAGAGATGCTGTTGACCATGGTTAAATTTAGCAACATTTATTTACCAAAATCCGGAAATAATTAAAATGCAGTAAGCTCACTGTGTTCATGAAGGTTTGTGCAAAATACATGACACAGCAGTAGGAACACAGATTTCTTCAATTGTACAGCACCATAAACACGTTAGTTCTGCTAAGATTAAACCCAATGCTACAGGAAAGAGGGCTTGTGAGAAGGATTCCACCGCATACTTGAATGATCTCAACGCGTCTGAAAATTTTCCACCTCCCTTCCTGGCGACCTCATGCCTTCTCAAGCATGTGTGGTACACAGACAGGCATTCCCTACTATCTGCTGGGAAAAAAATGACTGGGCGTCTTGGTCATCTTACGTAAGCAGGGATTCTCAAATTTGCTCCATTACCATTCCAAAGCCAGGTCTTGAATCAGAAGTTCCCAAGCACCACACTCTTGGACTGTGGTTCTGAATTGAACAGCACATCTAACTTCTTCCCACTGTGATCTGTTTCTCAAAAGGACAATTATTAAAAATAGCCAAGGGGCCCCAGTTAAACACATAGTGACTTGGAAAATGTATCTGTGTCTGTACTGTATCTGTTCTGGTTTTCATGAATATTTGAACAAAAAGCAGGAAACAGTAAAGGAATCCATCCTACGATCAGGTTTAATGTACAACTTTACATTGCCAGTCTCAAGGTGGCATTTTGGCATGAAACTCAATTTTCTCTTAGAATAATTTGCATTGGGATTATGGGCTAAATGTTCTCAAAGTGTCCAAGCTATAATTCTTCATTAGACTGCACTCTGGCATTTAACTACAGCATATGCAAGTCTAACTTACAGGCTCAGTCTTTACGTTTGTCCACCTTCTCTACATGATGCCAGCCAACTTTCAGTGAAAAGCACTGCTTCCCAACATGATTTACTTGCTCTGTGCATTTTTTTTTCTAGAGGGATTTTTTGCTTTACATTAAATATAAACTGAACTTGTGTTGAGACTTCTGCCGTCAATTAAAATTCTCTTTGTAAACCTCCACTCTTCCAAACACCCAACCCTATGCAGAGATAAGATAGTAATCAATCTAACTCATTTCATTCCACGCTATAGTAAGTGTTTAGACCACACAGAATGACCTTCTGTTGTACAAAGCTAGTATTTCAAAGTCCATTGGATCTGTGCCCCTTACAGTGAACCACACAACCCTGAAACAAAGCGCAAGACAAAGAGAAAAAGAAGAGAAATGTTAAAAAGGAAAATAATAATAATAATTAGAGCAAATGAGCGGAGGAAGAGAGAAAAGTAAGGTTACTAGAAAGTGCAGAAGCTGCATTATCTGTTTATAATGCGACCATAATACTACATTGGTCAGCAACTGTAATGTAAAAGGTAATGTGTAAGAGTTTTATATGCTTTTCAGAACTATAAAGGGAGTGTGAGTGGATTTTAAACATTTTGATTAGCACCACAAAGATTTTAATGCTTTATTTAAACAGTTTGCTGTAGGGCAAACACATTTGGTAGACAAGTAAAATGAAAGCATGGCCATCAGTTTCTCTGTTTTCTATTAAGTAATGTTGCGAAGTAAGCAGAAGTTGGATTCAGATATCAGATAATTATCTCCACACTGTGTGTCACAGTAAATAATTTTAATTGGTTTAACTTCAGGGACCATTACTGGCCTAATTAGAAACATGAAAAGGCTACAAGTATTAGGAGATATCCTGAAGGAATGGAACATTAGCAATTCTGTCAAGCCATTTTTAAAGTAAGTACACAGTAGCAGCCTCATTTCAGTGAAAGGCAGGGCACTTGAAAGGTGCTTTTAGGAAAGCAGTGCTTCTGAGTTTGTAGTAAGAGATCTGTAATAGGAGGCAGAGAAGTTGGGTAACAGGCTGACATGTGTGCTATTACTGTGTTAAAAACATACTCATTTTGTTCTGATTGCTGTTTTTAAAAGAAGCGGGTTAACGTTTTCAAGGTATAGGAACACTAAATTGAGATTGGTTAATCCTTATCGAGAATATGATGATTTTCTGAAAGAGAAAAGGATCCTTGAGTAAAATAATTTTACCCCAACCCCATCAGCAGGCAGGGCAGTTGTACCGAGTGAAGGATTGTACTGTGTGTGGATTATGCTCGCTTTTTCACCTCGGTTTCCCAAGGTTCACAAGACACAGATGGGGTATCATTCTTGGAAAAACGTGTACATTATACACACTATGTCGACTCTGTGACATAGTTCATATTTACAAAATGGCTGGATTCTGAATGAAAAGTGAGATACTGTGTTCATTAGGCTAGAGATTATGCTAAAAAAGAAATCCCTCCTGACTTTCAAACTTTCAAAGAGTAAGCTTTTCCCATCATATGAAATAACTAGAATGCCGTACTGTGTTTAAATGCCCAAATAATATCAAGAACTTCTCATTGATAGATTTGTAGTACAGTTTCATTCTTTATAATTTGTAATCATGTTTTTAGCTTTCCACTTTCTGAAACTGCTGATGATAACATTTGACCAACTATCCTCTTTGGGATATAAAGAGTTTAAATGAATCATCCAAGCCTAAAGTTAACAAACTCAACCATTTTTAGCCACGTTTGTTTAGTTATTTGTTTTAAATGCAAAGAATAGAGTAACTAAACAGAAAAAAGGAAGGCATGGTAATCTATGGACCATTTTAAGAAAGTATGCCTTACTAGAGAAGAGTAAATTGTATAATTTTACACCTTTGCTATTTGGACACACTGTCAAATACAATATATTATTGATATAACTGAGTATTTAAAAGATTAAGAAAATCAGTTGCTCCACCAAACTTGTCAAGCAAAAATGCATGCGTGTATAACAGCCCACATCACAGATTCTCCCTGAGCACAGGCTCACAAACCCTCACCCCATGAACTCACATTTACTCCAACAAGCAAAGAAACTCATTTCTATGGTTAATGCTTTTACACTGAATGCCCTAAAATAATGCCACCAGTTAGCATAACTATCTTTTCAATATTTGTGTGTTTTAAAATTTTGGCCAATTCTTACTTGATTCATGTATGTGCAATAATTTAAAATGACATTTTCTTCAAGGGGATTATAACAAATGATCTTTGTCTTCATGGAAGAGTAGATAGTGTATGCAGACAAAAAAATAGAAATTATTCATAGGGGATTTTTTTAGCTGCAAAATAAATAAATTGCTTGTAGGTTTGTTAAGGGAAACACACACATGACTGTTGATCATTATAAAATAATACTTACTGCCTGCCCACCGAGCACATGTTCCGTATTTCAAATATCTTCCAAACGCAGAAGAGGGTGGGAGGATGATGCGGAGAATAAAAATGTGGTTGCTTATACAAATATACATGCTCATATACGTACACAAACATACATACATATGTTCAGATATTTCAGCTTTGCCCATATTTCCGAAAATAGCAGCCTGGGAAATTTTTACCAGCACATCCTGCTTTCAGAGTAAGGATACAAATAAAGATAAATTTCCCTAGGATGCAAGTTATTCAAGAAGACGTACTTCAGAACACTTTATTCTTTCAGGTCACTGAACATTGCAACCTTAACACACAAATCTACTCCTCAAAATTCCAGATTTAGCCCATAAAGAGTTGAAGATTCCTTCCTCCCACATCCTCTTACACAAAATAACCTATCTGCCCCTACATGCAGTGATCAGGTAAAGGAACAGAGGTGTAGACTGTGGTGTGGGCCTTAGTGTAAGAGATTTTCTTCTAAAACATCGAGAAGACTTCTGGGTGATGGCAACAATTCCACGATACGTTTCACCTTATTCTCTGATCGCTTCTCTTTTTGTATAGTGGCTGATAATTTTCATTATTAAAATAATGTCAAAATTGCTCAGAATATGCCCCTGAACTTAGTATAAATCGTGAAGTGAAGTGAGCATGCCTTTTTAGCTGCCGCAGACCTGGTTCAGGTGCCTGGCTTCGTGTTTTCCTTTCTGTCACTACTGAACATCAGTGTTTTTAATCTGTATAATGGAAGGAATGATTGAATTGCAGGAAAAATAAGGAAATAATGTATGTAAAGCACCTGGCTTAAAACAGTTTAAACAAAAGTTTCCTATTAATACTGTACGCTGTGTTATGCCTCCAGGATCTGTTTCTATAATTTAGATAAAATTACTAAACTGTTGTAAAGCCCTTGCTTATGGAACACAGGTCAAGCTGCTTTAGATTCTTTCATGCTTTCAGGTTACCAGGATTTCCCATAAAAATATCAAGCCTGTGATAGGAACCCCACAATGATCCCTTCTTTCCGGTCGACGCCCCTCCTTCCCATCTCTCTGAGGTCCTGCAATCATGTTCAAACAATGTGACCCTCACTCCCTGTTTGTCTCTCAAACCCTGCCTTTACCCGCCCACCTTCAGACCAATCACAGGTCTAGGGGTGGACACTAGGTCCAAGAAGGGACAATCAGAGTCCCTTTCTCAAACCCTCAACATCGGACAAGGTTAACTAGCCCAGGTGCAGGGCTGTCATTTATAAAGGAATAAGCTAAGACTCAGCGAGAAAAAAGGCAATCTTTTTTTTTTTTTTCTGACACTGTTAGAGATTAAATTCTCCATTACATAAAGTTGGACAAGCTAAAGAAGTCAGTCTGCAACAGGAGAGAAGTAAATGGTCAGCCAGAGAGGAGCAAAAATAAAGAAGGACACACAGTGTTGGCTTGAGTTCCCTTAAGCCTTCCTGTTCACCTGTGATCCTGCACTTGTCTCCCTACTGTGAGCTCCAAACACCCCTCTTTCAGTTCTTTTGTTTTGCTTTTGTTTGGTTCTTGCAAAAGAATATCTGCTTATATAATTCTCTACTAAAGTATAGCATTAGTATTAATGAAATAATTCTATAAGATGAAACTAGTTAAAAAATAACTTCTTAGGAGAAGTAATTTCTAGTACTGTCACTCATAGTAGTTTGTTTTACACTTTGCAGTCAAGTACATATTCAAGTAGAAATTCTTAGGCTAATAAAATAAACCAGCTCCCTCTGAATATAATCTGAAGTTAGCCACTGGCTCTTTCCCATCACATGAGGTCTCAAAACCCAGGGATCCCAGCAGGCTGTATAGATTTAAATTGCTAATATTCTGTTAAATCTTTAGGGCAGAGGTTAGTAGTAGCAAAGTTCACTGCATGAAGCAATGAAGACTTAATTAAAGATTGTACTTGGCTGACTTTATAAATGCACTGATGTGGGAATCTACACACTCTCTGCTTCTACCATCCCGTGGTACAGAATGAAAGGCAACAAAGTGATGGGGGGCTACCCCTTGGAAGCCTGCTCCTTGTAAGTTCCTTTATTCATTAACAGACATTTTCCTCTAGATTCTCCTAGAGTAATTATTATTTATATGATTAGTATTATTAATTATTTATAACTATGTATAAATAATTATTTATTCCACACTTTGCAGCTAGCCTCTGAGAGCCTGATTAGGCTTCCTGTAAGAACATATTCTTAGAGTTTCAAATCTCAGATTTGATTGTGCATCATGGGTTACTGGGAAGCTTGTTAAAAATTCAAATATCTGGGCCCTACAGCACAGATTATCTTTCAACATTTTGAATGACACCCCAAGAAGCTATAAATTTTTAAAAAGCACCTGGGTAATTCTAATGCAGTTAGTTTAAAACAATCTTTTTTGGAAAAAAAAAAACTCTAGAAAATATGTTTTTTGTTTATCAGACTTTAAAACTTAGAAAATCTAACATAATGTGGCAAACACTTGAAAACATTTTTAGCATTCATTTACCCAAATTATGACTGATTGTACTTAAGATTTTGACTACCCAAAAGAATGAGGTTAACTGTTTGGTTACAAAGAAATTTCAAGCCTTACAGAGATTTTCATTTGATGGCAGTCAATAAACTGAACAAAAACAATAGTAAGATTGTGCTTAAAAAAAAAATTGATAAAATTATTGTGTTGCAGATAACTAAAAATGGCAACACTTATCTATGTTACTTTCAACTGAATTCATCATAAGTTATATTAATTTTTTAAATGAGATATTTCTGCTTGGTCTAAAACTGTGAAAGAAATTTTTAGTCTCATTGCAGTGAGTGCAATGTACTGACGCTACTGTTATGATCATGATAAGAATTAACAACTGCATTTGTGTGTACAACTTACGAAATATCAAATAAAAAATAGTACTTTTTAATTGGCCTTACCAATGATGATTCCTATTCCTAAAGGAATGTATTTAAATCTTTTTTTAATGGTAGCGTCTATATTGCTATAATGAATTGATAATATATTTATCTGGGTTATACACAATAAAATTTAAAACTTCAATCCCATGATCCCTAAATGAGATTTAATATAGAAGCCAATGTTATGCACCTGCATTATGTTCTCTAAGGAGAAATATAATTCTAATTGAAGGCATTTATATTGTCTTTTATATGTCAACCTTATTTTTAGACCTTCATGGGCATTCAGCAAACTAGGTAGAGGTTCATAAATTTATTTAATAATTTATAAATATAAATATAATATGAATCCCTATATGTGGGTCAATAGTAAAATAAAATGAGAAAAAAATTGTTACTTCTTCTCTTTAAAGACTTACAACTGCAACATCCAAAGTGTGACATGACAAACTGTTTTCCTTGTCTCAGTGGTAGATGAAGGTGACTTTTTAAATTACACGTGTAATCCATGATCACAGTAGAATATCTTAGACATTTAATACGTGGTGTGATTTTTCCCTTACATCCTAATGTTGACCTGTGCCTTAAATCATTTAATCCATTCTTTATTATCACGTTATGGTATTTCTTGATTTCAGCCATTATAAACAATGCTGTAGTGAACATCCTTATACATACTCTTAGGCAAAGTTCACCTGATTATTTCCTTATTTTAGAGTAAGGTAATCCATGCATTAAAATGTACCTGTATTTTTAAAGCTTTTAGTTGATAATAAATAATATTGATTTTCATCTTCCTAAACTTTGTTTTAAACAAGGCTGATGCATTACTTCAAACATTCATACTTATGTCTCACTTCTTTGCTAAAGTTACAGGTTTGGGGTTTTGTTTGTTTGATTTTTCCTGTTCATATTATGGGGGCATTTTTCTTTATGAAACTGGAGTTCATTTTGCTCAATTTTAGAAACATGTGTGGAGCACTTGAGGGTCCTGGTGTTTTGGTTACACATTGGAGTGTTTATGGTACTGAAATTTGGCAAATGGTAAATGCAGAGGAGATAAGAAAATAAGAAGCCCATATTACCCTGCAATTTGTTCTCAATTATTTTACCTAATAAAGTAAGAGTTACTGTGTGGTATCATATCATTCTTCAAACTATTATTATTAAAATATCACCAATACTAAAATAGTCTTCAATGCTTTTTGTCTTTGAAGTTTCAGAAGTCTCTCTGTGACTTGGTTTATTTAAATATCATTGATCCCTTTAAGTGGCATTTATTTTATATGTAACATGTACTATAAGCTTTAAGGAATACAAAGTAATTTTTTAAAAAGTACCATGCTATACTTGAATAAAAACGTACCATGTACACAGAGGAAAATGCAAATAACCATACAAAGCCTACATATTTAGTGTAATACCAATGATATAAGTGATAAATGTTTTAGAATTCAGAGGAACTAGAGTATACTGTGACCTAGAGACGTCACAGAAGGTTCATGAAAGAACTGGAGCTTGGGCTGCATATTTAAGAAAGGATAGGATTAGGCTATTAGGTAAGGGTAGTGAGGAGGAAAGGCATAGTAAGTGATTTTGAGCATAAGAGTGTTATGATGTTCAAGACAGATGAATCTGAAAATATGAAAAAGGATACATTACAATATGGAAGATAACAGAAGTAGAGGAACCATTTAGACTACTGTTTATATAATACAAATGTGAGATAATAAGGATCAAAAGGAAGAGAAAGACATTGATAAAGAAAAGGTGGGGATGGCAATAAGGGGGGAAAGAGAAATTTGATGACAAATTGGGCACTAGATTGAGAGAAAGAAAAAAAGTAAAAGAGGGTACAGGAATGATTTACCTGAGAGACTAAGAAAGTGACAATACCACTGTCACACATGGGGACTGCAGGGCTGGGGTCAGAGAGACTTGCTTTTGAGTAGATTAACTTGAGATGATAATGTGAGTGTGGAGTTGGAAACCAGACACTAGAATTGAGAGGGGGAGATCAGACCAATTTATTGTGAGTCATGATAAAGTACTATCTGCAGTCATGATGAAGTCAACCATCGAGAGGGAGAAAAAGTTGTAGGATTAGACCCGATTCTTGGAGAAATGCTATGTGTGGGGAATGGGGAGAAGCAGTAAGGTAGGAAGAGAACCACAGAGTATGTAAACATTGGCAATTCTTGTCAGGTGGCCCCAATGCATCCAGGAGATGATTCTTTTCTAAAATACGTGGGTGAACAGTCTGTAGCAAAAATCATTCTGTCAAAATTATAGATTAGTTGAAGTTACCTTTGATTGCTTTCACTTCTGAGGCAGATTTCTTCTACCTTCTAGGAACCTCATTTTTATACTGATCTCTGACTACCCAAAGCATTTCTTCCAAACATCATTAACTCTTGAGTTTTCCCCATCCTTCAAACTCTATAATTTCATTCTCTTTTTCTCTTTCCTTATTCTAATCAAAGAGTGAAAAAGGGAAATAATCTGATTCTCAAATTAATGTTCAACAAAGTGAGAGAAATCGGTCATCTAAATCATCTCAAGAATGTACAGGGATCCTTTCATTAACATCAACAGAATCTCTAATCCGTGAACTCTGATGGACCCATCCTTGAGTTGTAAGTCTCTTCTTCCAACTGTTACTCATTCAGGCAAACCACTGCCAACACTAGGAGAGTTAAGTGTCTAATATTGTGCCCACTGCTGTGGAGTTACCATCCGGTAATACCCAGTTCAATCATGTTAAAGTGGATCAATATCTGGAAAGTTCTTTGATTTTTTTCTACAATTAATTAGGGGCAGGAGCAAAGAAAAGAAATGTCAGATAAGAGAAGTGCTGAGCTAAGGCTCAGCCATAAAAGATGAAGGAGACAATAGCACCCTAGGAGAGAGGCTGGGCAGCCCTGATATTACTAGTCATGAAGCTCCCACTGGGTGGCAAAGAGCGAAAAGATGGAATGAATGGAGCTAATTCAGAGGGCTTGCTTGACCAGAGTCCACAGACGAGGTAATATTGGTTGTTGGACACTCTGACTGGAAGTGCGTCAGGCAAAGAGGATGGAGTTGAAGATGAGGAGATTTGGAATTGAAAGTATTGTTTAGAGGTAAAGAAAGGATGTAGTCATGCTGTTATGAAGGTTGATGTAGAATTAAAAAAAAAAAGTTGTATTGAAGAAAGTGGTGAACTGAGAGGCTTAGCTGTTTAATGGGCAATCTGAATATATGGAAATCACCAAGGATGATGGGACCACATAGGGTAAAAATCAAAGCATAACGTATTTCTTAAAGTTATTTATTAAAGAGAACATCAGTGTACAAGACAGTAAGAGTGATCATTTAAAAACCCATTTTCCAAAAATTTTTCTTGGCTATTTTAGAAAGTAAAAGTTTATGCATTCAAATAGATTGGAAAATACTGGGTTAACAAAGAAAACCGAATTTCTTTTCTGCTCTGTTTTCAGCATTTTTAAATTAATTAACATGGTAAAAACTCTTAAGAGGGAAAGTATATTATGCAAGTTGCTTAACAAAAATATTTTTTTCCCTCCTTCTCAGGACCCCTCAAGAAATTGGTAAAATACTGCTTTAGTTGCCCTGCAGAGGTTGACTGCATCCTCTATAAGAGGGAATAGAAATAAGGCTTCAGTGCTTTGGGCCACAGGGAGTCTGACACTGCATCAAGGCGAGATATATAGGAAGAGGTGAAATAACAAAGGACATTTTGTACTAGTGGCATGAATTTTTTTTTTTTTTTGGTCACCAGACAAAGTAGAAAGATGCCTGCGAAGAAAGACTGAAGAATACAGAGGCAGAGCTGGGTTCTACTGAAAGTGTAGAGGAGCAAGCACCAGATGTAGATGTTATTTGCAGTCCATCAATAGTAAAGGAAGAGGATTAAGCTACATAAGAATCATCATACAAGACTGAAAATGATTTCACTGAGAGTGTGATTTTGAGGGTTTTACATAAATGAGAGATTATATTAACATCTTGTTAAAGAATTCAAAAAATTTGCAGATATGCCTATGTGTTTGGAAATAATGTTTAGAATAGTACTTAGAGAAACAGGCTGGCAACATTTTAGGTCATTATTACCATGGATGGAGATATGACTTGGGCTTATCTTCATCTAAATATATATGTTGAGAAAAATATCTCTACATTTCTAATTAAGTCTTTAAATGAGAAAAATAGTAACTGAAATAAAAACTTCACTGTTTGATTTTCCTAGTAGATTCTGTATTTTAAAAGGAGAAAAAAACAAATAAACATTAACTTGTTTTTTACTGCGCCATTTGAGTTCCTGTTGTTTGCCTTTGTAAAGTGATTCAAGTTTTCATGCAAGACTTTTCCAAATGCTCCAGCAGTGTGAATTGGGGTTTATATCTGTGACTATCTCCAAGCTTCTTTATCTGTCCTAGGCAGCAGGTTTCTTATCTGACAGCCTTATAATTATGGAAGAAACTGCATATTAATGATTCAGTGCTTACATAAACAACTGGCCTTGGAGAAATCTAATGAACCAACGTTGTAGGATTTGATTTTGCCTAATTAAATGTAAATAATGTTAAATGTTGTATATGCCAGAATTTTTGCAGAAACTTATGAATTTTTTTATGTACACAAAGCATTATGAATTCAGAGTTAACAGTTATCTTTGAATTCAGCTATTAAGATAATATGGTTTGACATCAGAGATGCTCTATGAATGGGAGGTACCAGCACACATGTGCACACTAAGTGTTTATGTATGCAAAGTATAATTTTCAATTGTTGCTCTTTTACTTTTTAATGCTCCTCCTTTGAAGTTGGCGGCTTGTACATTTTTATCTGAAGGTTTGAATCTGCATCATGCTTTGAAGGAACAAATGGCCTCCATGTGGTATTCGGTTTTCCCTTGCCTGTTGCTGTTACCCTGTATCAGTATGAAATTCACTCTGACATAGTTTTTTACTTAAGCATATGCACCTGATCCTTTCCATTGGTCCTATGCTAACACATGCCACCATTTAGGGATATGTATAATAACTGACTTTTAAAACAAGAGGGTGATGTCACTGGGAAAAAAAGTAATAATTAAGCTTATATATTAGAGTAAGATGGGAATTCCACCTTCATGGGGATGGGAGGATAGAAAGATTATCCTGTTTTTATGAGTGTTAATTTTAGAAACACTATGAAACAAAAAATAGTGCCCATCTCCAAAGTGGTACTCAGCACATAAACTTTAAAAGTATTTTGCAAAAGAAGGTGAGGCTAATGGGTTCTCTTAGAGATAACTAGCTCTGAGCCATCCCCGATCTCCTATTCAATGTACTATGTACTACTTTAGAGCAGTTGCATGTATTGATGACATGGTTATATAAAAGCAGTAGGCCATAAGTACGACAGAGAAAATATTTTGAGTAAAATAATAAGTCAGAAACTTTGCCTTTCTTAGAACTGGATTCTCTAATCAATACAGTCATCCTGGTCCTTTATGGTCCTATGTTGTTCTACTTTTAAAAAATTGAATCAGTGAAAAATCTGGGTAAGCTCACTAATTACATTTTTGAATTGGCCTTTTTTAAGTATTTGTTCAATGAATAAGGACAACCTCTCTCTAAATCTCTAAACATGTACAGCAACATTCACCTACATTTTCTCTCAAAACCTATGTGGTATAACAAATATCTCAGGTGAAACTCAGGTCTGATCAACCTCAAAATTGGTCTAGGGATGTCATACACCTTCTCTGTTATAACAGGTAAGTTAATTTTAAGCTAATTTTCTTTACTAAGACTCAATTTCTCCATCTGCAAAATAGAAATAATGATACTTATGGTTGTATTTTTGAATAAATGGAATGGCACATGAAAAGCAACTAGCATGTATGTTGTATACACCCAGGATAGAGTTATTCACTCTGATTGCAGATACCTCTCCTGGAGTCCAGTATTCCTATCCCACCATTGCCGTCAGACAGCACTCAGGAAAGACTAGGACACCATCACATTTTCTGATACCACAGAGACAATAACTGTCTGCCTATTTTGTGAAAAATTAATTATTTTTATAAAAGTTTCAAAACAGAAGCAAAAACTCTTTAAAAATGAACCAATACTTTAAAACATCTCACTTTTTAGTATGCTACCCATATAATATATACCATGGACATTCAGCATTTCCTTTAATAACAATCCATGCATGTCATTTGTTGGGTGCTAACTATCTCTGAAACATTGTTCCAGGTGATGAAATGCAAGCAGTGAACAAGATGACAAAAATAAATCAATGCATAGACAACGATCGATCTCTGATGAAAATAATTCTAGTGGTAGCTATTTCAGATAGAAGGATTGGAGATGACCTAGCAGTGGAGTTGATATTTCTTCTGAGGTCTGGATTATGCAATAATTAGCTATGAGCAGATACAGCAGAGAAGTGCTTCTGACAGAGAACAGCAAGAACAAAACTTCCAAGGCCATAATCAATTAGTTGTTTGAGAAATGGAGAATAACTCAGTGTGGCTGGAGCACATTGAATTGAGGCCTAGAATGGAGAAAGATAAGGACTATTCTAAGTGGTACTGTTCTCTTAATTTAAATTTTTGACTGTCAATTGCTAGTATATATAAATACAATTGATTTTCTACATATATTTGTTCTGTATCCTGCAATCTTGACAAATTTGCTTGTTAATTCTTGTAGCCCTTCTCTAGTTCTCACTGCATTTTCTACTTACGTGCTCATGTCATCTAAAAATAAAGATGGTTTTCTTCTTTTCCAGTCTGATGCCTTCCATTTTTCTTGCCTCACTTTACTGACTAGAACCACAGTACAATACTGAGCAGAAGTGGGGGTGTGGATGTTTCTGTCTTGTTCTCAGGGAGAAAAAATTTAATACATTGTTAGCTGTAGGTATTTTGTAGACGCCTTTTATTAAATTGAAGAAGTTCCCTCAGAATCCCAGTTGGCTGAGTTTTTATTGTAAATGGCTATTGCATTTTGTCAAATGCTTTTTTCTTCCTTTATTGAGATAAGTCATTTTCTTTTTTGTTGTTAATTCAGTGAATTGCATTGTTTGATATTTTAATGATAAATCAACCCTATATTCCTGGGATAAACCCCATTTGATCATATTGTATCATCTTTTCTACATATTGTAAAATACATGTTGAAATTATGTTAAAATTTTACATCTATGTTCATAAGAAGTCTAATTTGCCACTAATCTCACTCATATATTTTTCATCTCAGATATTGTAGCTTTCCTATTTAGAAGCTTGATTTAGGTGGGTTTTTTGGTTGCTTGTTATTTTATAATCTTAACTGTAAAAAGAAGTCTCTTTTTAACTTTTTAACACATAGAATGCAATTATAAAAACTATTCTAGTTCTTGTCTGCTCAGTCTACTGCCTGTTTTTACTGATTGATTATTCATTATGTACATCATTTTCCTGCTTCTTTGCATGTCTGGTAATCTTTGATTGGATGCCAGACATTGTTCATTTTACTTTATTAGATGCTGCATATTTTGTATTCCTATAAATATTCTTGAGTTTTTCTTTGGAACAAAATTAATTTACTTGGAAATTGTTCATTCATTTTGGGTCTTTCATGATGACTCTTTAAGATAGATGTGGAACAGTGCATAGTCTAGGGTTAATTATTTCCCACTACTGAGGCAAGACCTCCTCAAGTACTCTACCTAGAATCCCATGGATTATGAGTTTTTCCTCCCTAGCTGGTGAGAACAGGCATTATTCTAGACCCTGTATGAGCCTTGACACTGTTCCCTTCAAACCTACTGGTTAGTTCTTTCTCTGGCCTTGGGTGGTTCTTCATATGCAGACCCTGATCACTGCTCCATTAAGTTTTTCCTGCCAGTCTCTGGGGCTCTCTCTCTTCATGCAGATCTCTGTTTCCTCTGGTACTCTGCCCTGAGACATATACTTACCTTCGTCTTCCCAGACTCTTGGGTCTTTCTCCTCAATGCAAGAGGAATGCTGGGTTCCCTAGTGTTTTTCCTTGTACCACAACCTGGAATCTCTCCTAAGGCAGCAAAATGTGGCAGTAATACAGCTTACCTAATTGATTTCCCATCTTCCCTGAATCACTATACTTTGCTGCTTGATTACCATTGTCTTGAAAATTTTTTAAATTTTTTTTACAGTTTGTTTGTTTTAGTTATGTGGGCTTGGAGGGTAAACCTAGTCCCTCCTTTCTCATCTTGGCCAGAGGTAGAAGTCATTCATTTGTTGGTTTTTGTTTTGTTTTTGTCAGTGGAATAAAAAGCAAAGTCATCAGCTGAAAATGAGAAGAAGTGGAACAATGTGTTTTAACAAGAGAAGTAAAGGCATGAAATAGTTTGCTCAGAGAGTAGTCAAGCAAAACTACTCCTGAAAATGTATTAAGATTGCTAGGCATTATATGTAAAATTAAATAGCTCCAAACTAAGGGGTATTATGAAAAGGGTTAAAATAAATTTGTATAAATTAAAACATCTTTAATTCTTCATGTTAAGCTTGCCTTTATTTTTCATCTAAAGCATAGTACTAGGGCTTGCATGTCCAATTCTATTTGTAGTTTAAAGGAAGAAAGATTTAATGACTTCAATTAATTGAAAAGGAAATGCTTTCTGTTGTCAGTATTGAAAGGAAAAATGTAGAGTGGGCTGATAGTTTTCACAAATATTTATTATAAAAATACAATCTTAGAAACTGGGGTTACTAATGTATAGGAAATGTCAAATGAATAACTGGATGCCTTTAAATGACTGCTGAGTTGACTGAAGAAAACTGATGGGCATTATTTTCTATACAAGTTGTTTGCCTTTCTACCCAATGCAGGCCAAATTCCATAAGGAACATGTTAGCTCTAACTATTGCACATGTTAGTTTTAATCTTTTTGTTCCCCAAGATTTATCTCTCTCTTTACATTTTTACATCTTTTGATAAATCTATTTTGTGATTTCCTCAAGAATGCTTGCTTTTATTTTTTTTCCCGGATACCAAATATGTAACACAGAAACTATGTTAGCTTTTGATTTACATCTTCCTGGCTTTATGTCATTTATAGTATATGTAGACTATGTTTTCACTTTGAGTTATTTAGTTTATGCCACTGGATCAAATGAAAATAAGTTTATGCTTTTGAGTCATGGTGGATTTAATATAAAAACCTGAAGAAGTGGGGTTTTTTTGGATTTAGGATTTAGATTTTGTATTTTTCTTAATCCTTTTTGCCATATGTAATTAATAGTCATTAATTTTATATGGATACCAATGCTTTTATATTTTTTGCCAAATTTCCCAAATGCTTGAATAAATTATTTTATTTAATGTTTTTTAAAATGCCTATTATGTGCATAGCACTATAGCAGACCAGAGGAAGCAATGACAATATGTGATCACTGCCCTCACTAAGAATTCACTTTTAATATTAAAACAAGATTTATACAAATTAAACAAAAGGAGAAATATGAAAAATTTGAAAACCATCTAATTGCTGATTATTTCCACAAATAATAAAAGTTTTAGATATTCAAGAGACAAGATACAATTGTGAAATGGACCTGGAGGTCATCATTATGGATGTACTACTGAGACAGACAGTGGAATATGAATCATATTTGGAGGGTAATAAACAGTAGGGAAGGCAACACAGACAGCATTTTGGGCACCAAGGTGGAGAAACCCATGGTTACATGGCAGGGAAATGGAAGGTGGGGACAGCGTAGCTGGAGCAGAGAGTTTGCATTGGGAAAAGGTAAGACTGAAGATGAATTTGGGTGAGATTGTCAAAGGCCTTAAAGTCAAGGCTAATGCAAATTTCAGACTATTTCAGACACCTGATTAGCCTTCCAAAGGCTCTTCCAAGTATTATTGGGTAGAAAAAAATCACTTCTCTTTCCAATTAACAGCAAGCCATTAATTTATGCCATTCACGGGCAGCTGAATGTTTCATTTTGGTCAGTCTTGCCAATTTGAAAGTGTCAGCCTAAGTCCTTTAAGCTCACCCTGTGATATTTACGCCCCTGAATTCTACAAATTATCCATTAAACATATTCACAGGCATCTTTATTTATCTATATAATGATTTAATCTAGAACTAGATGGACCTCAAAGAAAGAATTTTCCTTTCTTCCTAAATGTTCACGTCTATTTAAAGTTTTATCTGACCATTTTGCTTATTTTTAAAATGTTTTCCTGGCCTTATTTTTTCTGACATTGTGACATGATCTAAGAGTTGTAAATGACATTGAGGAAGAACAAAGCAACCCAGCAGTTGCAGAGAAAGCACAGTATATGCCGTGATTTTCTGCTCTGGAGAGAGAAACTGATCAATGATATGCTACAGTGATTTTACCAGAAAGCCTGTTTATTGTTTTGGCTTTAGCACATTAAAACTAGCAATGGTTCAATGAGAAAAGGTCACGTTAAGAATTTTCTTGCCCACTATAAAGTTCCTTGTTGGTTTCATAGATAGTTTCCCCTCCAGGAGATATGTGCTCAAAAGGGAGATTTCTGAATCCAAGAGAACACGTTTTCAGTTGAAAAACTATGAAGAAGCCCACAACACAGTGAATGAAACATCAAGAAAATGCAAACATCTTTATGGTGGTGGAATTCCCTAAATACAGTGCAAGGCTCTTCTGATACAAAACAGCTGTTTTTCATGTGTATCTACAAGCAGGCACAAGGAGAAATCCTGCTCAGACACCTTAAGTCATTTCAAATCAGCTTAAAGCATCTTTGGCGCACTTAAATATTAATGAAAGTCAACAAGCAGTGAAGTCTTTGCCCTACAGGGACTGTCACTGGTCAGCTCCTTGCTGTTTGTTTCTGAGTTAATCAAATTACTATATCATTGGTGTATTTGTACCCTCCACCATTAATGATGAGTGTCTTTGGGGGAAAAAAAAAAAGAGGATGTCTTGGTTTAATGGCACATTAATCCTGTGGGAGATGGGGGAGGGCCACTCTTTTACCTAGACTGCCCTTGTGTGTGCGGTGGAAGTGTAGATGAAGATCACTGGCGGAAATCAACCTTTAATAAGTCACTCTAAAAGCCACTTCACTTCACATTATCCCAGCCAGATAGGAAATACGCATGCAAAGAAGAAAAAGAAGCCATGAAAAGAAGAATTTAATGATGTTCATTTCTTAATTTGGTTCCTCTGATGTAGTATCTAGATATTAGTACCATTCTTAATATGCATGGAAGTGGCTTCAGAAAAATCACTCCTCCTGTAGAGCTAATTGTTATCAAGTGAAAAACATGTTCCGGATGATACTG
The DNA here is from genome assembly GCF_048773025.1 of Camelus bactrianus. Classification (NCBI taxonomy): domain Eukaryota; kingdom Metazoa; phylum Chordata; class Mammalia; order Artiodactyla; family Camelidae; genus Camelus; species Camelus bactrianus. The sequence continues at coordinate 64,187,696 of NC_133541.1, forward strand.
ATACCACTTATTTGCACTTGGCAAAACACAGCTTTCTTTCCAGCATCAAAATGGTTAAAACGAAGAAGCCAGGTTATTACACATTTCAATTCCAGAGTCAAATATAAAAATTTCTATTATAGGGACAATTAATTACATCTCAAAATGGCAAATGTGCATCCTTGTCAGGTAGAGTGTACTCTGATGGCCTTTCCTCAAACACTGAATGTGGAGATTTGATCTCTTCTAATGGTGCTGAGAAAAGGGTAATTACGCTATGGTCAAAGCTAATTTGCTTTCTGCCAGATGAACTGTTGTATTTTATTGTACGCTGACATTTTAAAGTAATTACGGCACTGTTGACCTTAGACAATTCCAGTTGTATCGCTGTCTACAGCTGCAGCGCTCGGTCTACCTTTGGCTGGCAGACAGTGGCTGTAACGAGGTAATGACACGGACAAAGAGCACCATATGGGGCTCCTTTGAGATACACAAAGCCCAGTGAAAGGAAACAAGAAAATTTTAACATCATCATTACAGTCACACATCTTTACAGCCATAAAGGATCCTGTCCACACATGCTTGTGCGCATGCACATACACACACGGAGACGAAAATAATCTAAACACTTTGCCTGCTTGTATCTTAGGTGTGTGCGTGGGTGTGTATGAGCATGCGTGAGAGTGTGTGTGTGTGCGTGTGTGTTTCTTTTGTAAATGGCAGCATGCATCAAGAAGAAAAAGAGATCAGGTAGAACTGAACATGACGGACTGGTCTTCCTCTGACACGAGTTCAAAGGCTAAAGACTATTGATTGAGATAAAAGCCCAGGTTCTTATCTAATGTTAAAGACACGCCTTGTTGTCTGAAAGCCGTGCACATAATTAGGCAGAAAGAAGAGCACTTCAGCCAGAAAATCACTATAAATTGAGCTTCATTAAACTTAGATATTAGTTAATTTAAAGAAAGAAGTTCTTATTCACTGATATATTTTAATGAGCTATCTGGCTGTCTTTTCAATGGTAAGAAATAAAAATGTGTTCAGTGTTGGGTCTGGCTAATGTATCCCTGCTAAGACAGCAAAATAGATGAATACCATTCAAAAAAAAAAAAAAACTTCATCCTCTCAAGGAAAAATGTACAGGATATTGAGCTATGAAATTATTGCCACGCAGAGGTGGGAGAAAAACTGAGCTTTACCATCATGTTAAATATTTTATTCTGTTTATTAGGAAATGTGAAAATGGACTATGGAAATGGGAGCACGCTTATAATAAGCTGTGGGTGTTGCCTACATCATAGCTTATGGCCTACTTATGTGACAATTACATGGAGCAAAAAAAAATCAATTTATTTCCTTTTGAATTACATTTATATCATTCAGGGTTTTTTTTCCCCCCTAGTAATTATTGGAAGGGCGCTTGTGTCATTATCTTACTGAGGAAAAAAATTAATTTACAAATTATGTTACAGACAAAGTAGAGATTGCTCTAGTGTCCTCAATTTATTTTTAACCGTGAGGTTTATTTTCCCCCTAAAGTTTGTTGGTTTCTCCTAGCTTTTTTCACTTGCATTAGCATTCAGAGCTCTCTATGCCAATAGAGCTGTGCTTTTTTTTTTTTTTTTTTTGAGGCAGTGTTCATTTGATAGAGTTACTAAAGAATTCCCATTCAAAATTGGAATTATACAGAATTAAAGTATATATTAAAATGGTCATGTTTGTGATGCTTACTTTTGGTGGCATGTGACTGAAAATTTACCTTGTTTATAACTCAAGTGAGAGAAGTTCTCAAGTAGATGCAGTAGTCTTTTCTTAAGTTGCATTTTTGTTTTACCTTTAAAACTTAGGGAAAACTGACCTATATACAGTACTCATTGTGAAGGGCTTAGGAAATATTAATGCTATTTTTAAAATCCTTGTAACTTGAATTCTGCTTGAAACTTCTGGTATTGTTAGAATGACTTAACTATTCTGGCACTGTAATTTTCGGGAAAATACACCTAATCAAGATCATATATTGAAAAGAAAGGTGGCCAACACATTTTAGAATGTGGAGGAGCAGTAATACAAAAGCAATGCAAGCATCTGATGTGGTATACTACAAACCTGAAATCCCACCACGTTTGCTCTTTGAGGATTCAGACCTCAGCCCAGCACTAGGTAACACATTCGGAAATATGAACAACCTGTCTATCTGTATTCTCATTTTCTGTTGTTATTAGAGATAGTACTTCACACCTAAGAGCTAAATGTTGCATCTTTAAATATTCTCGATTTAAAATTTTCACTACATTTCTTAATGAGTAACACTATGGAAGCCCACCATTTCATACTTAACAGAAACTTTTAGAACATATTTATTTCTTCAGGAGTATACATATTGATGTGAAATTAGTATTTTACTGCCTAATTTTGTCTACTCTTCAACTCCTAAAAGGTAGAAAAGGATAATAAAGGAAAAGAAGGCTTTCAGAAAACTGCATTTAAAAAAAAAAAAGAGGAAAAAAAGAATCTTGATCGTATTTCTGAAAGACGGACGGAGATACAGGAGTCCAGAGGAGTCACGGAATCAGGAAACGGCTCTGATGGATTGAGAGTGAGTGGGAGAAAGAAGGAGAGTGACAAGAAGTAAGAAATCACTTCCCCGAATTAAGAGTGAGCGATGCAGTGAGAGAAGCAGAGAGACAGATAGATGGAGTTGGAAGCACAGATAAGGAGGCGCTGCACTGTGGAAGCAGGGAGACTGGAAAAGACCTTTGCACAATAAAGAAGGTGCGTTGCATGCAAACTGGAATGTTAATGGTGATATCTGTGACCGGATTCTATAAATATCCCAATGATTCTGAAGCTGACAGAATACTAATAAAAATAAAGGAATAAAGGAAACAAAGCACACACAAAATAGAACAAAAGGCATGTAATAGGTCCGGGTTCTAATCCTTCCTGTTGATTTCTTTTCCCTGTTACACAAATGTCTCAACATGACATGCCAGCATCCTTTCTTCAATTCTGTTCTATGAAATGGGATAGGTACGGAAGACCTGAAAATTTCTGAAATAACCGCAAGACGGCTGTAAACCAAATCTCAGTAATTATACTGATTATTTGAAAAAAAGAATTTTTCAAATCATTACAAGGTGGCAGAGAAGGATTTTTTTTCCCTATTTGATGAAGACTGTGAAACAAAACCAGAGTCGAAAGTGGGAGGGCAGCTTTCTGGGAGGGTAGTATTTTAAAGCAAGCACTTGAAAGTCTTTCGAAAAGTTTTAAAGATGAGTCGGAAGCAAAATGATTCTCCCAACTCGACTTAACATGAGCTAGTTTTCCATGCAAAGCTATTTTGAGCCATAAAAAGACAGTAACTCTAATCAAGTATACAGATTCATTAAGGGCCATACTAGATCGAGGTCAAATATGCGACCCTCCAATCTGGGTGCACTTAGCTGAGGCAATACTATCTCATCATTACTATCTTGAATTTATTGTCCATGAAATAGGCTGTTGCCTGCTTTTCTATCAAAACAAATATAAAGACTAATCCAGCACGTAAAAATGTAAGTCAGAGTATTGAATCTTCTTTTAGCTGGACTGGATATACTGCAGAGCAAGAGAAGTCTGCATACCATTTTTTTAAACATCTTCCATAAAATAATGTATTTTCTCTCCTAAAGAGCCATCGCATAGAGTGACTTTTATTAATTTCAGGAAATGGAAACCAACCTTTGTATATCTGCCTTTTTTAAAATGTCATCTGTGCAGGAAAGTTTTGAGCAGTGTTCGTATGTTGCCTATCCAGAACAAAATGGGCTTGGAAAACAAGAGCACAGGGGTCTAAGGAAAACGTAAAAGATTAAAACACCAGTGATGTTAGGAAGACTAAGCGTAAAGGTAAGCATTAAAGGTTTGTAGAAATTTTCGGCTTAAATAGGAAAAGTACATATGTCTGTATTAATTTTCACATATTTACATGTTTTATTACTTCACAAAGCTTTAAGGTGAACAATCCTGTTATCAAGAAGACTTCTTTCTTTCGACAAGTGATGTCTAGAAATTAGTTTGCCACTGATTTAATCAAAATGCTAGGTTTACATGTTATTTTAGCATTTTCACATTCAATGACTTTACTGGACATTTATATAAGGCTTAAAAAAGAAGCAATTCAAGATTATTACAAAGTTAATTAAATTAAATCAAATCTTCAATTACTCTGAATTTCCTTTATTAGATAAAGTCTGGCCTTCAGTAAAACTTTTTTCCCTTTTCTATCACAAGGTAAAATATTTCTTGTTATAATGTGGACCAGCTGCAATTTCCAATTGTGCCAGAAAACTGTTCTGGTGCTGGTTGTTATTAGATAATGAATTTTACATAGATTAGCCTAAATTAAGAGTCATGAGGAAATTCTTTCTTCCATTTCTTTTTTTTTTTTTTTTTTCCTTTTTCTGAATGATAAGTAACTGTCAGTGTGTGGACGCCTCTTTTCAAGGGAAGTGTGAAGCTGTCACCCTGCTACATCTGCAGGACAATCCAGATGTTACATATACGAAATCCAGGTCTCGGTGTGGTGATGATTGTCAAATGAGAACAACCTTATTGTATGCCCGCGTCTCCATAAAATGACAATTTTGGGAGAGTTGAAGGAGGCCAATATCTTTCAATTATCTTAAACCAGTATTTTTTTCTCTGTTAAGTTTGCATTACCTTCGTCTAGGTTTGTATTAAAAATATTTTAACGTCAGTTTTGAAAGGGAATGAATGCTACCTCGTGATCAGGTTTCATTAGTACTTATGGAGAAAAAAAAATGCTTATATTTTAGAGGTTTTCTCCAATCAGAGCTATTGAGGATGACAAATTCTGATCTGAGGACAGTGTACGTGCCACGCTGGCATCCCAGCCTGTTTATGCAGGTAATGGCTGGTTTAGGACACCTCTGAACTGTCACGTACCATTTGAATTAATGAGGCCACACAGGTCTAAGGTCTCTAAAAAGGCCTCTCTAGATTAGGGTCTATTAAACCTGCCACAAGCTGCTTAGTGTTATAAAAGTGACAATACAGCCTCTTTTGGCTTCGCATTTTGTTCTTCTCTTTTTTTCCATCTCCTTTTTAATTTTCTTTCAGACTATTAAAAAAATATTTTCTTATTCTTCAGTCAACACCCGGCTAACTTATACCAAAGAAATGCCTATAGATTTCTCAGACACTTCACTTCTTTAAAGAACACCAATATGCCAAAGGAGGGGAAAAAAAAGTGACATCAAGATACAAATTAGGTAGAAAAGTAGGTTTAAGAAACTGCATGGTAATTTAATAAATGAGGCAGTTAATGTTATTTTGTTTTGTCTTATTATAAAAGATTATTAAATATAGCTACATTTTTAGCTCAGTAAAATAATAGAACCTGCAAAAAACTAGCCTTATAATTAAGGATAAATAGAAAGCATTACCTCTGCTTAAGCATAATCCAATATTTAGCTGAGGGAATAAAATATCATGGCATGCTCATATGAAAAGCACAAACACCCACAAATAAAGAAACGTAATTAGCATTCTTTAAGGGTCACATTTAACATCATTCTCCTGACAATAATTTTATTGTCACAACACTGGCTTCATATTTTGTTGCGTATCCTTTGTTTGCTCCCTGTATTATGTCAGAACTCTTCTTCAGATGACAATAGTTTTTTCTGGACCGTGAATATTATTGCATTAATGGACTTTTGTTTTTGCTCAGAAAAATGTGAGTGCAAAAATCAATTTAACATCTCCAAATCTATTAGGTGCTTAGCCTTTAATTTGCTGCACATTAACATTAAATGGTCAAAATATGCGGTTATTTTTGGAGTGATTATTATGATTGTAATAAGGCCTGACACTTGCGCCACTTCAAACACGCAACCACCAACAGTTCCATTACAACAAAAGAGCTCCCAGCATAACACATTTTAATAGTCAGAAGAGTTGTGAATTCACAGCTTTGCACAGCAGGTGTGGCTGCACATCTTTGCACCCCTAAATACACTTGCTCATCTAATCTGACAGATTAGACAATGGCACAAAACCTCCATCACCGAGGTCTAAACAAAGACCTCATTTCGGAAGAGACAAAGCTTCACGCAGGCTGTGTTGCCACTAATAACTTTTCCGAGCGGAAAACAATGTATATTTTATTAATGAAAAACAAATGACGGCAGGGAAGATGAATGTCTTGGCTTTTCTGACATTTGAAATAATTTGCTTTCCCTTCCCTTTTGTGCCTTTAATATTTACCTTCATATCAATCTTTATGCAATTTTGTTAATTAGCTACGGTGCTGGCAGCGAAAAACCGGAAGGCGTCAGAGTCCAGGACCTTAAAACCCAGTTTGCAGGGGGAAAACGATTTTGCGATTTATTTTGTGAGTAAACTCTACCAGAAAGCATCACCTTAATTAGAGCCAGAGGTGAAATGGACTTCTGGGCACCCACCCTTGGGTAGCAAGGCACTTGGCAGAGGGTTTCAAGTAAGCAAAGGCGACCGGATTTTCTATTCAACTTCATCACAGCTGAACATTCAAAAGTGAGACTGGAGATGAGCGTATTTGCCATAAGGGAATGGACTGAGCATTAATGGGCTCGGGGGGCTTATTTGGAGGCAGCTGCACTTATCATGAATCAGGAAAGGGAAATAGCAGCCCTGGTGTGCTGCAGGTCAGTCGCAAATGTCGACTTGAGAGAGTCATAAATCTCCACCCTGACTTCAGACTATGACTTGCAGCACACCCTTCTAGCATTTTCCTAGAATTTAAAGATTATGCAAGGTATATTGTGAGTGCGTCCGATGAAAATATTAATTTAGAGATCAATCGTGTAAGTGCTCTGAAGCGGCAGCTTCTGCGCAGTTACACTTCAAACGGGACAGGCTGCTAGTTTTGTCAACAGTAGGAGGTCATGGAAGGCTGCCAAAGAAAACAAGCCTTTTTCAATAAAATGCTCTTGGTTCTAAGTAGTCACAGCCTATCTCCTGTACTGTTTTATGACTGATGTTTAAACTTTGATATGTTGTCTTTTGCTGACAATTCCTTGAGTCAGAAATCTTAATCATAAAATGAAGTGCGGCACACACTCCAGAAAGGCAATTAATCACAGCAAACTCCAGCAAGTTCAAATAATTTTGTTATTTTTGCCAAGGGGGAGGGGAGGCAAAAGACAATGATAAAAGTTACAGTGTAAACTATTTCTCTTTCTTTTTTTCTTTCTTTCTTTTTTTAAAAATGTATTTGTTGTTTCCTGAAAGGAACATATGACATATACTGGTAATGAAAACCTTGAGCTTTTTAAAAAAAATGATAGAAGTTTCCCACTAAAGGAACGGTTTTATTAATGATAATAATAAGGTGCAATGTCATTTTCATTCATCAATATGGTGTCATTGATCCTAAAACAAAAGTATTCTACATTTGTCTCTTTGTGAAGTTGGATAAAAATGTTAAAACATGAGATAAAATGCAAAATGGATATTCAGATTTGTCATATACTTAATAACCTAAACTGGAAATTAATGCATTTGAAAATAATTACCCAAGTAAGGAAAATGCAAGTTGATGTAATTAATTTCCAAAACCACTTCTCACTTGTAGGGCAAGTATTTTGCTGGAGAACTCGTTACTAAAATTTGCATTCGCATTTTCTAACTAAAGATGCCTCTTTTGAAACTAGAAATCCACTAATGGCCTTGTATCTTACAGGTTGGAAAGTAAAACACAATGAGTTATAAGCACCAAATTCTATTAAATGGGTTCAGGGTAGTACTAAGTATATATTCCATGTTCATCATTGTGATTCATAAGGAAATCTTTGTCTGACTCTTTGATTTTTTACCTTTTCTTATCATTCAAGCCTTAAAGATATATAAGAACAAATGCAAATTAAAAATAATATAAATGTGGATTTCATATATTCTTAATGATATCCTTGAATTGTAAGATGTAATTAATATTACAGAGTGCCTGGAGAACCTAGGTAGAAACAAAATGAGAATTTAAGTCTCAATATTAGACGTGTTGATGCAAAACTCACAGGTACCTTTCTCGCTTGCTCCTTATTTTCTCAGAGTATGGTTCAAGTGTTTTAATACTTGTCTTGGTATCCTGACTGGCTTTAAAAGTAACCTGTGCATGGAGAACTCTGACACCTTCGGTGCAGGCATTATCAGCACAGCGATATCTGTAGGCTATGCATGGCCACCTTTATTGTTTTACTGTTTTAAAAGCTATGTTCCACTTTGAAATTACATTAAGAATATAAATTTCAACCTCAAAATTATGATTCTCCACAACAGAGCTAGAATGTGTGCTTTGCAGCACGAGATCCCTTTCATTTAATATTAAGCATTCATCCTCTCGTGGTTTTTTTCTATTTTTGAAAACTATTTGAAATGAATAGACATGCACCATAGGATTCTAGACCCTGTAGAATCCCAGAGCCTGTGCAGACTGAAGCCTAGCAGCCTCTTGTGCAGACACTGCCAGCAGAATATTTGAAGTTGGTGCCGCTTAGGAAGGGGTGATCTTCACAGAAAAAAACAGAATTTATTAAAAAAAAAAAAAAAAAAAAACTAAAGCCATTTTACCCCGAATCATAGAGAAGCATTAAAGATCTTAAACCATAGCTGTGATAGGGCAATTTTTTTCTGGCATACTTTTTAAGTAAAGGCTAGTGTCTGCACAATTTAGAACGAAGGCCTGATGTTCTTATACATCCCATATAGTCTCATTTTAAAAGCCATCTGCTGTGTGGTCTTCCCTAGTCCCAGTCTGTCCGCTTCTTTAAATAGCTAAACTGAATGGAAAAGCACAGAAATTATTTTGAATTGATGTGAAATACACCTTGTTCCAGCTGTCCTATGACATGGCTGAGACTGGCCATCATGCATTTAAGTTGATCCCTTTATACTAGTCTATGTAGAATACAAGCCCAGACTCTTTCTTTCTTTTTTATAATCATCATTGCTTACTTTTAACCATACACATGGGAACAAAAGTCATCACAAAGCATTAAGAAAACAGAGACAATGAGAGACAACGTTCTTGATCATTGGATGTCTTTCACTGAACCAGTTTAGAGTTTTGATTCAAGTTTTCGCTGTGAATTAACTCTAGAGTTTTATCGTACAAAGGAAACAGGATGCTCTTCCATTTGGTTAACACCAATTACAGAGTTCTAACACTAAATCTAGATCTAAAGACACTGATTTTATGAATTGAAACTGAATCTAATTGCTTACCAGTAAGAAATAGTATATTGTTATGATGTTAAAAAGTTTGGAAATGAGAATGAAGAAAAACATTTCATTATACAAGTAGGCTATTCTCTTTTTTTGAGTTTTTCCCTCTTATAGTCATGATACCGAGAATCTCCATTGAAAAGATTTGGCAATTTCTAAATTTGGTGGGTGATTAGTACTCTATGATCATCATCACTTGACTGGGAAAATCCTGAGCACAGAGAAAGAGAGATTAGAAGAGAGAACTATCATGTGAGAGTTTGGGGACACAGTTGGCAAAGTCTGAAAACAAGGAAGCTTATTTACCTGTTAATGTTCATGAATGAGTCAACAGTTGCTGTGGACATTTTATGACATAGGTCAGCAATCCATTATACAGTAAATAATTGTAGATCATCATAGAGAATTCAGGCATTATGTTATCTGCTGACATTGGAAACCTAAGATACAGTCCTTATCTTCCAAAGAAACCCAGAGTATAAGAGGAAAATTCACATCAGTTCCTGGTTTTCCACCAAAACATTTATGACCCTCTGTGGTCATGGTCTGCAACCACAATGAGGTCCACTGGGCTGCCTGGTGAGCTCTCTCACCAATTCTTCAAAGCAATGATTTCAAACTCAGTCCCATCTCTCCAAAACATTTACCCTAACCCCAATCCCTCACTCCCAGGAAATAGCCTTTTTTCCCTTCTGCAGGGAAAATAGAAACCACTGAGAATCAATTCCTTCAACTTGCTGACATTCCACATATACTGAGTCCTCTTTCTCTTCTCTCTTGTCACTTCTATCCCTCTATCAAAATTCTTGCCTCCAGTGCTGCACATGGATAACTTTCAGTCATTCTCTGACTTGACCTTGACATAAGTTGACACTAAAAAGGACTTTATCATTCTCAAAAAATATTCCAACCCTTGCCCTCTTCTCACCCAGCCATCTTGTCTGAATACTACACTTTCCGCGAACTACTTTAGTTATTTGTATTCTAGGAATTTTGCATGGTTTTTTTCCTTTCTTTGCTCCTCAAATACAGATTTTTAATGGGATTCTATCTTTAAAAAATATGAAAGCACTATTATAAAAACTAGCATAGCAAGGGAGATGGAGATTTTTGTTTGTTTCTTAGTGGCTAAGGAAATTTTAAAAAATTGTTTGCCTAGCAGTATTTTTCTATACCTCAATTTCTTTTGTAGTCAACCACAATATTCAGTTAATGTCCATTGTGTACAAAGCACCACACTATGTACTAAAAAGAGTTCTGCAGGCTTTTCGCCCTGTCTACAGGATTAACACTTATGTCCATTTTGAAAGGCTCACACTAAGCCCTTGCTATCATTACTAGCGCGTAGGAGCACATCAACTTTTGATTTAGTTCAATAGTGGGGCAGAGGTTTTGCCAACTCCATGAACTTTTTCAAAAGCCCTCTCAAGTCTTATGTCATGGGTACAGCCACATCCATCAGTAACAAGAATTTATATAGACTCTGGAAACTAATTGACCCTCAAGATTTTCTGTTAAAAAATAAAAAATAAAATGAACTTAATACATGGCAGTAAGTTATCTGTACAAGTAACTTAGCCTACAAAAATATACTGAATGTATGTTAAGAGATGACACTTTTCATATGCCTTGCCCTTGTCCTTAGGTCAAATATTAAAGATGTCACTTCAGTGCTTCATGTTGGAGCCATGATGCAGGGGTGGTTGGACTTGCACATGGACTCTTATTACACAGAAACCATCATAACATTTTAATGAAAATGTTTTACATAATGAATTACGAGGTGTTCTAGGTTGCTATTTTTTTTTTATTTCACCAATACAGAAATTTCTTTAAAAAAGTAAATACACAACTCATGAGCATTTTAAATATTTGGAAAGAAAAGTACAGATTCTGATTAGTTTACCAACTATATGCTCAGGGCATGTGTGTTACCCAGAAAGTTTTGCTAAAATAACTAGGTTTTACTCTTGTACTCTGGGGGATTTCTCAGTAGAATCATCATCAGGATTATTTATGCTGCTTTGTGACAGCAGAACATTGAACTATCAGTGTTAGTGGAAAGAACATTCATTGAAGAGATCACGAAAATGATGGTTGGCACCTTTGTAGAACTGATGTTCCCATGAATTGTTTTTCTTATGGAATGTAGGGTAGAGCTCTCTTTCCATTTCCATGTTAAGGGATGAAACACACAAAAATAAAGGAAAATTAAAAATTAATTTGGAATTCTACCTTCTGAAAATCTATAGAAATGGGACATTTACCAGCTTCTCATGGTCTTCACTAGTTTATGAAGTAAGGTCTTACGATCATAAGCCATGATGATGGGAGAGAAAAGAAGACTAAATTAAAAAATTTTGACTCAATTACTCCACCATTTTATAGCCTGTACCCATGTTTTGCTCTCTTAATCTACTAGATCCAGACAGCAGGGGATGGAGCTAGGAAGATAAGTAAAGATGTAACCTGCTGGAATGGAGGTAGAGACATATGAGAATGTGTTTTCCTGCCTCCAGTAACATTTGACAGAGAAATCAGAGTAGATACCATCTTCATTTTTATCCTTTTACTCAAATAACACCTTGACAAATTACCTTCACAGGATATAGAGACAAAATAAAGAGGATGCAGGCTGGTAGTAATGGGTTTGGACAGGGTCTTGCAAGGGCTCCAGATATCAGCTTCACAGATTTTGCTGCTTTGCCCACTTTAAAGACATCTATTGTATAATAGGCTTTTTAGTATCCCTGATAACTACTAGGTTGATCATTTAAACCTTCTTATCATTTAAGAGTGATCCTCCTTCATTGCTGAACCATCACAGTGAGAAGAATAAGACATGCCATATATATGGGAAGGGGACATGATAAATATGATATTTAGAGGGAAACTCTTACAAAATAGGCAGCTTTAATTGATCATCAGAGTTAGAAATGTAGGCATGAGAGAAAAAAAAAAGAGGCATGAGAACCTTGTTTTAGTAAGTCACATAATTTGGCAAATAAAGCACACTGGGTAATTTAGGAATTTGTGGATTTATATTATAGAATATTAGAAATGATCCAACAGGGTCCATTACTCAAATAAGGAAATTGAGTTCAAAAGAACAAACTCCTCTAACTAGGCAACACCAGAGCTGAGAAAACTAGCTGCACCTTTCCTATACCTCTGTTCACTGTATCATGATACCTATTTTTAAACTTCACTCGGTATTGTCTGGATGGGTCAAAATAATAAGCTTTGTTTAAGAGTGCATGTTTAACCATGATACATCTTATATAGGGTACCAATAGCTCATTCCATGTTAATATTTATGTTTTAATTGTTTTCTACCTCTTAATGAGTCCTTGTCCTCAAGTTGAATGTCTTCAGAAATGGGTTTCTCAGAGGCATAAAACCTCTAAACCTTATCTAGCCACTTTTGAAAGAAAAGTAATAACTAGAAATAATTTACTCTATATAACTTCTATGTTAGCTAGAAGGAGCTTTGAGAGCTTAGGGGAAAATCTGAGGTCTTATTTCAAAAATATTCTCTGTATAGAGTAACCGTACTACAAGCAATTAAAAAAAAATCGCAGGCATATAACATTTCCAAAATTTCCACATAATAATATTAAAAATTCAGTTTTCAACAACAACAACAAAATTAAGAGACATGGAAAGAAACAGGCAAGTGTGGCCCATAACAGGAAAAGGCAAGAAGTAAAAACTTCTGAGGAAGCCTAAATATTAGAATTATTACACAAGGACTTTGAATAGGCTACTTTAAATATATTCAAAGATCTTAAGGAAATCATGTCTAAAGAATTAAAGTATAAGAATGACATCTCAGCAACTAAAGAATATTAAAAATGAATATATATATTTTTTCTTTTCTTTCTAGTGTTAAAAAGTGTAACAATTGAAATGAAGAATTCACTAGAGGACCTCAGAAACAGATTCAAGTCAGCAGAAGGAAAAATCAGTGAACTTGAAGATAGATCAGTTGCAATTATGCATTTTGAGAAACAGGGAGAAAGATGAATTTTTTAAAAATGAACTGAGTCTAACAGATCTGTGAGACACCATCAAGCATAACAAAAAGCACATAATGCAAGTCTTAGAAAAGGGGGGAGATAGAAAGGAGATAGAGAATTTGAAAACATAATGGCTGTATCTTCCCAAATTGGGTGAATAACATTAGTCTACACATCCAAGAAATTTAACAAATTCAAAGCAGTATACATTCAAAGATATCCCTATCTAGACATATCCTAAGCAAACTGATGACAGATGAAAAAAAATAAAATAAAAGAGAATCTTGAAAGCAGCAAATAGATGTGACACTACATACATGGAATCCTCAGTAAGATTAAAAGCTAACTTCTCATCAAAAATCATACAGGTCAGAAGGCAGTGGAGTGACATATCAAAGTGCTAAGAGGGAGAAAAAAATGGTCAACCAATATTCTACATCCAGCAAAACTTCTTTCAAAATTAACAGCAATTTAGACATTCTCAGATAAACGAAGTTGAGTTTGTTGCTGACATATTTGCCCTATGAGGAGTTTTTCAGGTTTAAATAATAGGACAGTAGATAATAACTTGACTCCACATGAAGAAATAAAAAACGCTTATAAAGAAAACAACACTGGTAAATATAAAACATATAACAATATATTTTTGTTTTTAAAGACTTTTTTCCTGTTTGATTTAATACAAAACTTCATAGGTAAGCAATTGTATATCTGTGTTCTTGGGCACAAAAATATACAAATAGATAACCTGTGACAATAACAGCTTAAAAATGAGAGGAGAATGTGGCCATATAGGAGCAAAGTTTTTGTATACTACTGAAATCAAGTTATTGTTAATCTGAAATAGACTGTAATAAATTAAAATATTCATTGTTATCACCAGGGCAACAAAAAGAAAATAAGTGAAAATATATAGTAAAAGATGTGACAAGGAAATTAAAATGGTACAATAAAATAAGCTGAAAGTAAAAGGATGGAAAAAGATATTCCATATAAACAGTAACCAAAAAGAGACAAAATAAACTTTAGGACAAAAATTGTTAATAGAGACATTCTATAATGATATAAGGGTCAATCCATTAAGAAGATGTATCCATTACAAATATATATGACCTAGCAACAGAAGCCCAAAATATATGAAGAAGCAAAAAACTGAGATTTGAATGGAAAGTAGATCAATAGTAACAGCTGGACATTTCAAATCCAACTTTCAATAAAAGCTAGAACTAGACAGATCAATAATCAAAAAGAGGACTTGAACAACAGTATAAACCAAATAGACTGCATACTATACACCTAGCAGACCTAACAGTACAAGTCAAATAGACTTAACCTAATAGAGAAATAGACATCCATAAAACAGTCTACCTAATAAGAGCCAAATTCCCATCCTTCTCAAAAGCACATGAAACATTCTCCAAGACTGACCATGTGTTAGGCCACAAAACAAACTTCAATAAATTTAAGATGATGGAAATTATAAAACTGTGTTCTACAATCACAGTGGAATGAAACTAGAAATCAATAACAGAAGGGAAACTGGAAAATTCACAGATAAGTGGAAATTAAAAAACATTTGCTCCTAAATAACAAATGAGTAAAGAAACACAAGAGAAGTTGGAAAATACTTGAGGTGAATGAAAACAAAAACACAAGGTAGCAAAACGTGTGAGATACAGCAAAAGCAGTCCTACAGAAAAATAATCTAGATCTAGATCTAGATCTAAATGCCTATTTTAATAAAGGAGAACAATTATAAATAGATCTTCCATCTTAAGGAAAATGGAAAAGAAAACTTAATACAACACAAGAAGGAAGGAAATAAAGACTTCAGCAGAAATAACTGAAATAGGGAATTAAGAGAAATCAATAAAAACAAATAGATAAACAAAAATACTCTGATGAAGAAAAAAGAGAGAAGACTACTAAACACAGGAATTACAGTGATGATATTACTTCTCACTTTACAGAAATAAAAAGAACTATGAGAGGATACTATGAATAATTGTATTTCAACAAATTAGGTTATCTGGATGAAATGTACAAATTCTTAGAAACACACAATCTACCAAAACTGATTCAAGAAGAAAAAGAAAATCTGGATAGACCAATTACATGCAAAGAGACTGAGTTAGTAATCTAAGAAGTAATTTAAAACTTCTAACAAAGAAAAGCCCAGGGCCAGATGGCATCACTGGTGTATTATACCGAATGACTAAAAAGAATTGATACCAATCCTTTTCAAATTTCTACAAAAAATAGAAAGGAAAGGAATGTTTTTAATTCATTCTATGAGGCCAGTGTTACGCTAATTCTGAAGTCAGACAAAGACATCACAAGAAAAGAAAATTACAACTCAACATTTTTATGAATATAGATAAAATATTAACAAATGGAATTCAGCAGTATATAAAAAGGATGATATACCATTACCAAGTAGGATGTATTCCAAGAATGCATGATTTGTTGAGCGTATTAAGATCAATCAATGTCATACATCATACTAATAAAGAAAAAAAATCACATGATCATCTGAATAGACACAGAAAAAGCATTTGACAAAATTCAACTTTCTTAATTAAAATACTCAACAAACTAGGAATGGAAGGAAACATCCTCAACTTGATAGAGGACATCTCTGAAAAAATCCAGTTAACATCATACTTAATGCTGAGAGACTGAAAACTTTCTAAGATCAGGATACAGGCAAGAATATCTTTTTATTTTTGACTGAACACTGTATAGGATTTCTAGCCAGGGCATTTAGGCAAGAAAAAGAAATAAAATCATCCAGATTGGAAAGGAAGAAGTAAAACTACCTATTTGCAGATGGCATGATCTTATATATGTAAACACTAAAGAATACACACATAATCAGAACTCATAAATGAGTTCAGGAAAGGTACAGGGTACAATATTAATATATAAAAATACAATTGTATTTCTATATGTTTGCCATGAACAGTATGAAAATGAAATTAAGAAAATAATTTTATTTTCAATAGCAGCAAAAGGAATAATATATTTAGGAAAAAAATTAACCAAAGACGTGCAAAGCTTGAATGCTGAAAACTAGAAGACATATTTAAATAATTTAAAGAAGATTTAAATAAATGGAAAGATATCCTTTGTCAATGGATTAGAAGACTTAATGTCATTAAGATGGCAATAGTCCCCAGTTGGTGCATAGATTTAATGCAATACCTATCAAAAGACAAACTCATTCTAAAGTTTATAATAAAATGTAAGGGACTCCAGATAACAACAATCTTGAAAAAGAAGAGTAAAGTTGGAGGACTTGCATTTCCCTATTTTAAAACTTACTACAAAGCTATAATAATCAATACAATGTCTTACTGGCACAAGGCAAGATGTAAGGATCAAGGGGAAAAAAAGCCTGAGAATTGAGAAATAAATCTATTTATCTATGGTCAGTTGATTTTTGACAAAAGTTTAATCAAGAGTATTCAGTGGAGGGGATCATAATATTTTCAAAAAATAGTTTTGGGAAACTTGGATATCCACATGCAAAAGAATGAGTCTGGACTCCTCACACGATACATCAAAATTAACTCAGAAAGGATAACATACAAAAATGTGAGAGTGAATACCATAAAAATCTTAGAAGAATTCATAGGTGTAAATTCACATGATCTTGGATTTGTCAAAGATTTCTTAGATACGACACCAAAAGCAAAAGCAACAAATGAAAAAATAGATAAATTGGAATTATCTAAACACAAAAACACTGTTTCAGAAGACACTATCAATAAAACAGACAACCACAGAATTGATTTAAAAAATTTGCAAATCATATATCTGATAAGCATCTAGTACCAGAATATAAAAATAATTTATAACAAAAATGAAATAACCCAATTACAGGATGAGCAAAGGACTTGAATAGATATTTGTCTAATAAAGATATACAAATGGCAAATAAACATATAAGATGCTTGACATCATAGATCATTAGAGAAATGTTAAATCAGAACCACAGTAAGATATCACTTCACACCACAGGGATGTCCATCAAAAAATAGAGAAAATATAATGAGCGTGGGCAAGGATGTAGAAAACTTGGAATTGTATATTGCTGGTGGGAATATAAAATAATGCAGGTGTTAAAAACAGTTTAGTACTTTCTCAGAAGGTTAAAAATAGAGATACCATGTCACAGCTATTCCACCTTTAGGTATAAACACAAGAGAATTGAAAATGTGTTCACACAAAAACCTGTATACAAATGTTTATCATCGGGGTATTCATAATATCCCAAAATGGAACCAATCCAAATGTCCATCAACTGATTAATGAATAAACAAATGTGGTATATCCATACAATGAAATATTATTTGGCAATTAAAAGGAATGAAGTTACATGTTACAATGTCGAAGAAATTTTAAAATATTATGCTAAGGGAAAGAAGCCAGTCACAAAAGACTACCCTTTGTATGATTCTACTTAAATGAAATGTCCAGAATAGACAACTCCACAGGGACAGAAAGCAGATTAATGTTTGCCTGGTGGTAAGAGGAGCAGGAACTAGGAGGCACTGTTAACAGATACAGCCTATCTTTTAGGGGTGGTAGTGATTAGACAGTGGTGATGATAAACAGTGCAAATATACTAAAAGCCACAGTGGATTTCATGTTACGTGATTTTTATCTCAATAAAAAGACAGAAGAAAAAGAAAAATGAATCAAGGCAACTTCATCAACCCAGATTTCCAAGTGACTTATAAAAAGCAAAATCTTCCTGCCAATCACATGGAGCATTAAGGGAGAAATTAACTTGTTTTTAGCCATGGAAATTTGGGGTTGTGTTACCACAGCATAAACTAGCCTATCTTACTAATGCAGCCAGTGAATAGGTAACTCCCGTATTCATCTACAAATTAAGTTACAAAATCAATGCCCTCCCAAAATCTCTGGACAAATTCAACCATCCTACATGTATCAGGATATAGGTTTCTGTATCGAAGCAATCCTGGTTTAATATAAATCTCTATATGTCACTAAACATACATAACTATTTGAAAGTGCCAGGGAACTTACTTAGTAAGGACCTTAAAACCTGAAAATACACAGTTGATATTTGGAAATAAATCTATCTGCAAACATTTGTTAAATGTTTCCAAACACTTAGTTTTATTTTCTGTGATTTTATTTTCATCATCACCTTAGAGAATAAAAGTGGGAAGATGAGATGCTGGATAACTGCATTCTTATATGTCAAAAATTTCCTTTCGCTATTTTGAAACTTAAGCTTCCTTCAAAGAATTATATACCCTTAATATTGACGCATAAATGTCACTATATCACATTTAAAGTGAAAAAAATTGATCCAAATTGAAATTGCACAGGGTTGGCGGAAGATTTAGTGTATATGCATCAGCCAAACTTCAATTTTGGAACTGACTTTATGATTTCCAAAGGCATCATTTTTTCTATTTTCAAAAACCTTTACCTGTCAAAGAAAAATTTATCACAACACCTTTCATTTAAATTTTCCTAGTACTTACCATAGTTTTAAGTGTGTTTATGTTAATTGTGTGAGGTTCATATGAGGATGATTCTATGTCTTATTTTTCCCTTTAAAGCTCACAGGAAGACTTCTTAGGTTGTATGTAAGTAATGAAGGACCTTATCCTGAGCAATTAAATCCCAGAAAACCAAAATCATGTCCCAGATTTTTAATGCCTTGAAATTTCCCTGACAGTGTCATAATTTTCATTCCCACAAAATAGTGGAATTCTCTGTATTTTCCCCTGCTATTCTAAATAGCTATCATTGTTGTGGGTATTTGTTTGGCAAAGCAAATCTAATGGGATATTTAAATATAAATGTGTAAGTAAATCAGTTTGCTTCACTCTTTTTATCAAAACTCACCAGTTTTGAGCTTAGCCTATTGTTCACAAAACTTAACATGTTCTATCTTAACTGCATCATCTGGTCTCTGCCTGTACTTCTGATCCCACCTGTCTCCAGAACCAGAGGGTGGTCCAAGCCTTAGGGCCTTCCTCTAGACTAGTACATTCTTACTTCCACTGCAGATTTCATATGGCTGGCTCCTTCTCATCATTGTGGTCTCAGATCCACAGGCCCCCTAGCAAAATAAAATCCCCATCACTCTAAATAACGTTATCTAGTTTTATCATCTTTATTGCACTTATATAAACTTCCTGGTTTATTTATTAGCTGTCTTGTTTATTGTCAGCATTATGTCTCCAAAACAGGCACTTCGTGAGGACAATGTATACTCAGTGCCTAGATGCAGCTAAACTGAGGAATGAATAAGATGAGTGAATAATGCTTTGGATAACTATGACATGCCACATTACAAATGATTTTGAGGCTCCCCATCCCCCAACTCAGTGCACTCCCATCTTCGCACACAGCTTTCCTGTCTTTCAACAACTCTTTTGTCACACAGTTCTCAGAGATTCTCAGAGCAAAAGACTTTCTGCAATCAGAGTCACTTCTAAAATGTATTAATAATCATTCATCTGTACCATTCATTATTGTGCAAATAGTGACAGAAACCTGGTTTGAGGACCATAGGTTGCTGCATGAAATGGGCTTGTTTCCCTCGACCCCAGTGAGCGTTCTCTCTGCTCACTGAAGGGCAGAATTTGGATATGTGTGGTTAGTTGATTACAATAAACATATGGGGAAAATGGCTGAGAATGCTCAAATATTGAAACCATATGTTACTGCATGGGAAACTATGCCTTATTAAAAAACAAAACAAAAACTGAGAATCCAGCTAGAAACATACAGCACAGAGCTTTTGCTTTCAGATTTTAACCAGCACTCTATTTATTGGAACGAAGACTTTTAGATTTAACTCGGTCCTTACATCTCAAACAAGCTACTTAGTTAAAATATCTCTTTTGAGTACAGCAGTCTTTGAAAATCAAACATCTAACAAAATTTGAAAATTCATTTAAAAGTATCTTGAATCCAATGAGATTTTTAAAATTCTATTTTAAATGCCATGAAGATTTCATAGCTTTTATATATACTGCTCATATAAATGGAATATTTTAACTCTTTTTCTCAATTAACATCATACCATCTTCATAGAGGAAAGGAACAGATAAGGAGCTTGAATGGCAGGCACACTTATAAGATATTAGTCTTGTAATTAAAGACTAAGAAAATTTAAATCAGAGTAGGATTTGCACTGGAAGTTATGCTGAGCATCAGTGCAAGACCTAAGAATAGACTCACACATGTTTCTTTTGATTCTCAGATGAACATTACTTACTGTCCATTAAATCTAAGGGGCCATCAAATTGTAAGATACACTACGACTAAGAAGTAAAAATGCTCCCAATTTAAGTATAATGCAATGCTCTCTTACCATACAAAGTGTAATACACATCCTGATTTCAAAGAGTTTAAAATGTGAAAACATAAGCACGTTCGAATCAATGAAGTGTGCTAGTATATATACCAGGATGAATTTTGGCTTAGTGTCCTAGTATAAAGCACCAAATTCAAGGTACTGTAAGAAATTCAAGAAATTTGGTTTTGATGGATTCACACTTCCTTTCCAATTTTCGTGCCTGTTCCCTTAGCTAATTTCAATTCCCCTCCTCCTCCTCATCCCCCAGCCACACCTAGAACCCTGGCAGGAGGGAGTCCTTTCTGAGCTTTGCTTTCCAGGTAGGGCCAACACTCCAGACCTTTCCTTTCAACTTCCTTCTTCCTTCTTCCTTCTTGTCACTGTTAAATATTGATCTGATAGTTTACTTTGGGCTAGGAAATTTGATAGACAAAGATAACAGTGTGTTATCACATTAACAATATTTGTATCTTAATTGCTGATCCCTAAATTCACACATTTTAGCCCAATAAAACCAGTCACCTACGGTGGCTTTTGAAGTGTAATCACAGGCAATGCTTTGAGATATAAAGACAATTAATCCATGTAAATTATGTCCTCATTTTGATTCACATATAGAGGGAGGCAATCTACTGCAATAGAAAGAGTATCAGCTAAGATCTTGTTTGAATACCCACTATGTGATATGGAAGTTGCTTAATATTTCTTAATCCCATTTTCCTAATTGATGAAGTGATAAATAATGACAAACACATTTTATAGACTTTATAGGCACTAACAGATATAAATTATGTAGGATATTTTTAGCATATAATTATGCTTCAACAATGTGATGTAATATATAGCTATATAATTATATAATAGAAACATATTATATATTAAATTACTTACTTTTGAAACCTCCATCAAATTACCAGATCAGGCCTAAGTGATACTAACCATGTGAGCTCTACTAAGTCTATCATAAAGCATGAGCTGCTTTTCCTGGTGTTTATTCTTGTGTACACATCAAAATCATTTACCTAGTGATCTATGCAATTATATAACTGATATTTCACATTATGCCATTTGAAAATCTTTTACTTTTTCTCACATGAATGAAATTAATATTTTATATCATTAATATTTTTAAAGATTTGGTGATTATGTTTTCTATGTAATTTTTTCTCTTAATTTAAAACTGTATTGCTTTGGTAACAGCACACCCCTACAATAAGACTGACAGAACTTTTACGTCTGTTACATTTCTCTAATTATTCTCACCTTTCCAGAATGGCCATTTTTCCTTTTCTTTTAATTCTCCATATCTGCCTTTAATTGTTTTTTATTAACTTAGAACCTACTTCTTACCTTTTCATCATCCCTCTTCAAACTCCCAAGTTTTTTTGTTTCATGTTTCAGACTATAAATTCAATAGGTATGCAGTTATATATAACCTTAATTTTTTAATAGTTAAGAATCAAAACATATTTATTAAAAGGTTAATTTGTGTCCATCTTCACACTTATTTGTATCTTTGCTGATTCTTTATAAGGTTCTATAAATAAACTATTTTTCAGCTTCCTTAAATTCTCTCAGGTTCAAACTTTTTCAAGCAGGTACAAAATCTAAATATTTTAAAAGAAACAAAAGATCAGCTCTAGCAAAATTCTACTCCATGGAAACCACTAAGCAGGTTATTAAACAGAGACAGAGAGGGGGCTAACCAGAAATGAAGAAGAGTGGTTTTAATCAGAGATCACAATTAGTTCTCCCACTGAAGATGGCTGAAGTGAGATAACTTCAGGAAGGAAGTAGAGAAGTGAAGAAGAAAATAAATAAGATGGAGTAAGGCTGGATAATAAAGTGAAATCATTTTGAAAATGGAAAATACTGGAGAACTGTATAGACAATGGTATGTGTGCCAGTGGATAGGGAGGACTTCAACATTTTAAAAGGAAGAAGGCAATTGATGGAAGAGAGAGGACAAAATTATGGACTTGACAGTCAGTTTAAATGTTAATGGTGAGTTCCCAAGTGTGTAGGAGCAGCTGCTGACAGGAACTCAGGATACATCAGTTTTAACTATCACCCCTAGGCAGATGAGTCCCAAATACTGTCTCTTAACTTAACCTTTCTCCTGAACTCCAGTTGGGTGGGTGGGCTTGTCACTCACGGACACAAATGCAGCAACCATGCTTCCATCCAATTTATCCTGCTATTATTAGTCTACAGACACACATCTATTTCTGTCTGTCAACTTGTCTCTGTTAACTTCACCACACCCTTGCTTCTCTTTTTCCATTTGCCTTCTAAAAATACACCACTTATACACTGACAGTGTCCGTACATGTGATTTGAGATCTAGAACCTTTGAAAGGAAAAATGCTGAAGAATAAACAAACGGATGGATGGATGGATGGATGGGTGACTGATAACTTCCTGATAACTTCTTATTATTAGCTAGTCTAGTCCCTTTGCATACAGATGTGTCAAGAAGTAATGTTCCTCCTTCTACTTTATTGATAGATATAGATGAAACAAACATAGTATGTGCCCATTTGTGATAAGAGCTAAGAAGACAAATGAGAACTGAGAATGGTGAATTACAAGAGCTGTTTTAGATTGGTTGATCAGAAAAGGCCTCTGTGAATACCTGTCATTTGGAAAACTAAATGAAATGGAAAACGAGGTATTTGGAGAAGAGTTTTATAGGTCCAGGGAAAGCAAGCTCAAAGGCCCTATGGCTAGAATATCCTTAGTTTGTTTGAAAGCAGTGAAAAGGACTTAGCAGTCTGAGCAAAAGGAATGAGGAGGAAGGTAAGAGAATGAGTCCAGATCATGGAACACTTCGTAATGTAGGGCTGCTAGATTTACCAAACAGAGATACAGAAGGCCCAGTTAAATTTGAATTTTAGACAACTACTTCTAAAATATGAATGTCCCAAATATTGCATAGGACTCATGTAAATGTTAAAATATCTGTTGTTCATTGAAAATTCATGTTTAACTGGGTGTCCTGCCTTTTATCTGGAAACACTATGATGATAAATTTTTGGAATTTATTCTGAGTGAGAAGAAAAGATGCTAGAGTGCTTTGAACAAATAGAATAACTTCTTTTTCATTAAAAGTTTCAAGTGCACAGTGTTATAGTTCTACATGTGTATACATTACAAAATGATCACCACCACAAATCTAGTTGTCATCCATCACCATACAGTTAATCCTCCTTACCTATTTTGTCCATCTCCTGACCCTGTTCCTCTCTGGTAACCACTAATCTGTTCTCTGTATTTGTTTCTGCTTCATTTTTTTTTTTAGATTACACATATGAGTGAAATCATGTAATATATGTCCTTCTCTGTCTGACCTCTTTCACTTAGCATAATATTCTGAAAGTCTATCCACTTCTTGCAAAACAGCAGAATTGTTTTTTATAGCTAAGTAGTATTCCACTGTCTGTCTGTCTGTCTGTCTATCTATCCATCCATCCTATGCCTTTTTTACCCATTCATCTATCAGTGAACACGTACATTGTTTCCATAACTTGGCTATTATAAATAATGCTGAAATAAACATAGGTGTGCATGTATCTATTCAAATTAGTGTTTTTGTGTTCTTGGGATAAATACCCAGGAGTGAATAGCAGAATCATATGGTAGTTCTAGTCTTAATTTTTGAGAACTCTCCATATTGTTTCTCATAGTGGCTGCACCAATTTACAGTTCTTAAAACAATGTTCTAGGGTTCCCTTTTCTCCCCATGCTCTCCAACATTTGTTATTCCCTGTCTTTTTGATAATAGCCATTCTAAAAGGTGTGTGATGATATCTCAGTGTGATTTGATTTGCATTTCCCTGATAATTAGTGATGTTGAGCATCTTTTCATCTGTCTGTTGGCCATCTGTATGCCTTCTTTGGAAAAATGGTTATTCAGGTCCTCTGACCATTTTTTATGTGGGTTCTTTGTTTTGCTGACATTAAGTTACATAAGATAAATAGAGAAGGAAGGAAGGAAGGAAGGAAGGAAGGAAGGAAGGAAGGAAGGAAGGAAGGAAGGAAGGAAGGAAAGGAAGGAAGGAAGGAAGGAAGGAAGGAAGGAAGGAAGGAAGGGAAGGGAAGGAAGGGAAGGAAGGAAGGAAGGAAGGAAGGAAGAAAAGAAAGAAAGAAAGAAAGAAAGAAAGAAAGAAAGAAAGAAAGAAAGAAAGAAAGAAAGAAAGAAAGAAAGAAAGAAAGAAAGAAAGAAAGGAAGGAAGGAAGGAAGGAAGGAAGGAAGGAAGGAAGGAAGGAAGAAAGAAAGAAAGAAAGAAAGAAAGAAAGAAAGAAAGGAAAGAAAGGAAAGAAAGGAAAGAAAAGAAAGATATCCCTTATTGGATGTATAATTTGCAAATAATCTCCTCCGATTCAATAGATTGTCTTTTCATTTTGATGATGGTTTCCTTGGATGTGCAGAAGTCTTTTATTTTGATGTAGTACTATTTGTTTATTTTTGCTTTTGTTTCCTTGCCTTTGGAGTCGGATCCACAAAAACATCACTAAGACTAATGTCAAGGAACTTACCACTTATGTTTTCTTCTAGGAATTTTATAGTTTTAGGTCTTACATTAAATTCTTTAATTCATTTTAAGTTAAGTTTTCTGTATGGTGTAAGATAGTGGTCCAGTTCCATTCTTTTGCATATGGCTGTCCAATTTTCCCAACACCATTTACTGAAAAGACTGTTCTTTCTTCATTGTATGTTCTTTGCTTCCTTGTCATAGATTTATTGTCCATATATTTCTGGGCTCTCAATTCTGTTCCATTGTTCTATGTGTCTGTTTCTGTGTTAGTACCATACTGTTTTGATTACTGTAGCTTTGTAATATAGTTTGAAATCAGGGAGCATGACACTTCAAGCTTTGTTCGTCTTTCTCAAGATCATTTTGTCTATTTGGGTTATTTTCAGTTCCATACAAATTTTAGAATTATTTGTTCTAGTTCTGTGAAATATGCCATTGGAATTTTTATAGGGATGGCATTGAACCTGTGGGTTGCTTGGAGTAGTATGGACAATTTGTAGTATAGAAAATAAATCACAAAGTAGTACGGATAAATGCATAGATACTGACAAATGGGCTATTGTTATAGACAAGGCAAGAGATGATGGTGTCTTGCTAGACTGGTTAGTGGGGAAGGAGATTATTAGTAGTAGAGTTTAATAGTTAAATTTGTGATGGAAAAGAAAGGAGTCAAAAATGATTCCAAGGTTTCTTGCCTAAGTAAATGATAAATCAGAGCTGACATATCCTGAATGATGAAGACAGAGAAAATTTAAGGCAGAAGATCAAAGTTAGGTACTTGAACACTTTATTGAAATATACATTCCATACCATAAATTTCACCTGTTAGCTGTATATAATTTAAAGAGTTTTAGTAAACTTAGAGTTGTGCAATCATAAATTCAATCTAATTTAGAACATTTCCATTATCTCCCAAAAGATCTTCTGTGCCCATGTGCAGAAACAGAATCATCCAAAATATAGGCTTTTGTGTCTGGTTTCTTTCACTTTATATTATGTTTGGAGATTCACCCAGGTTATAGCATGTATCAATACTGCATTTCTTTTCACTGCTGAATAGTATTTCATTGTATGGATATGTTACAGGTTGGGTTTTTTTCCCAGTTTGGGGATATTATAAATAATGCAATTTTGAACATTCATGAACAAGTCTTTCTAAGGACATGTTTTTATTTCTTATGGGTAGATTCCTTAGAGAATAAGTACTGGGCTGCATGGTAAATTTATATCAAGAGTTTGGTTTTGCACTAACATTCAAGTAGAGATATTGTGTAGGTACCTCATGTACTGGACTAGAATTTGGGAAAGAGGTAAATATAAAGTTGAAATTTAACATTATGCACATGATTTCAAAGTGACTGGACAGTGTAAGTTCAGCTAAGTAGTAATGTAGTTAAAAAAGAGAAAGGTTTAAGAATTAATTCCTCGACATGCCAATTTTAAGGTTAGGAAAATGAGGAGGATTTATAAAAAGATAGTAAGATGGAGCAAAAAGAGACAAGGTCAAAGCAGACACTTTCTGTGTCCAGTGCACCATATCCCTTGGCCAATTTCTAGGCTCAGCTGAAACTGTGGCAGACAATTTCAGCCCAGATTAACAACCTCCCAAGTTTTTCTGCTTAACTGCCTCAAGGGTTTTTCCAAAATGAAAAAAAAACTCACTCAGCCCTTGTGGTGGTGTACGGAATCAAGGAACCAACAGGCAATTCTCAATGAGAAGATGGGACTCAGGATTATAAATGCTCCAGTCTCCTATCCTTTGGCAAGATAATTTTTGAGTTTCAGCTAACAAAAAGGCTGACTGGCATTGATTCAAGAGAAAATAGGAGGAAAGAAAAGGAAGGAAATTGAGATGCATATAGAATCTATTTCTGGGAGTTTTGCTGCAAGGCAGAGGAGAAAAGTGCCGTGGTGGTAAGGAGACAGAGATATGCAGTGAGAGAGCTCATGGGAGGGACTTGTTTTAAAGATAGAGAATGTTACATTGTGTTTTTATAGTAGGAAGAAACACTGAAGATGCAGAAGACAGCGGGAGAATTGCTGGAGTGATGTCTTAGAGTAGGGGAGGAGGCATTTGATTAGGAATAAGTGCAGAATGTTACTTTGGAAGCATGGACTTTATCTGCCTGAATGGGGGAAGGCGGAGCTTTTGGATGTGGATGTGAGTCTAAGGGTATATTCAGTGGTGGGAGCATTAGTCTGATCCATGGCTTAACGAATAAATTCACTCCTGAACATCAAGAAACAGATAGTCCACCTTCTACTTGAACCCACCAACAACACTGAATATTTATATCTTATAAGAACCCATTCCATTTCAGACAGTCCTAGAGCATCATAATTTCTTCTCCATGATACTGCATAGAGTGAAACTATAAAGTCCTGGATGTGGGTGGGAAAGACATACTTGCTGCAAAACAAAAAGCAGCCAGTTGCAGCAAGTAAGGATAAAGTGAATATCCTTATCCACCAGCCAAAACTAAGATCAGGAAGTACACATACAGGAAAGCAAGTATGTATGCATGTAGGAAATACACATGCATTGAAAAAGGTAGTTGTGGCAGTCACAAATGTTAGACAAATTAAGCTACAAAGCAAGATACAACACAATTTCTTCAGCACAGGTATATCAATTTTATTTTAGTCCTTTTTATTTTACATCTGAAAGTTTCATGTTTTTCATTTGTTTTGAGTACTAAGATAAAGGTCTTAATACACACAGTAGATAAAGCCTTGCAATAAGATTAGAGAACTGGTCATTTTAGTTTAGTTTTTTTTTATTTCCTGCTAGTATTAAGCTGTATAATAACTCTTGTCAACTGGAGAGAAAATAGAAAATACTGACTTATGTTAACATTTAATGAGTACCTGCTATGGTAAGACACTGGTAGGTGACAGAGATAAAAGATGAATTAAACAGTTTCTGTCTCCATGGAATACACAAAAAATTGCAGTGGAGCATTATTTGAAGACAAAGCACATGGCAACAAAACAGTATATGATGACTCCATCTAGATGTTGGTTAGGTCACGACAGAGCAGGAGTCCCATGAAAAGGGTTTTGAAATCTGGAGACACTGACTAAAGAGGGACATTTCAGATAAGAAGCTAAACTCACTTCATTTCTAAACTTAGTCTTGTGTCTGTATAGTTGGGCTTTTCAAGGCTTTTCAAACTCTATTCATAGAGTTCTTCACAAGCTACAGTAGCTGGAGAGAAATTCAAGAGGAGGAGGAAGTCAAGATGAGCAATTAGGGCTCTTGCCCTTTCACTTCCACTTCAAGCAGAGATGT
This sequence comes from Camelus bactrianus, assembly GCF_048773025.1. Classification (NCBI taxonomy): domain Eukaryota; kingdom Metazoa; phylum Chordata; class Mammalia; order Artiodactyla; family Camelidae; genus Camelus; species Camelus bactrianus. The sequence continues at coordinate 64,216,142 of NC_133541.1, forward strand.
GTTTGAAAGCATAAAAGGAGTTCCATTAATTAATTAACTAATTAAAAATGTAAATTAATTGAAAAATACATTTATAAAAAAAGTCACTGGGTAAGATGACCTCTAAGGTTCTGAATCTAACTTTCCATAGGAAAACTTTTCAAGTGGTCTTGTGTACATTAGTACTACTTTGTTAATTACCAGAAGAGAAATTTGATTGCTCCTATATTCTTGGGATTGCCACATGGCTGCCAAATAAGTAAAAAAACCTAATTACCTACTCCCCACCAAAAAAAATTCTCAATACTGATAACATCTCCAACAAAGCAAAGTTGGGAAAGCTTAATCATTTCTCAAAAAAAAAAAAAAAGGTAAACTGCTTTTTAGATAATCATGAGGGTACAAAGTAGATTTTGCATCGTTATGTATATGCTTTAATTTTCTGTGGTTTCCTTGCTCAGTTTCTATTTTTGTTATGCAAAGAGCACACAGTCTGTTTTATGTTATCAAGAAACCACAGTTAAGAAACTGGACACTAAGAAGTCTCAATTTTCCTAAAGGTTTGCTTAAGAAGTGTCACTATTTCGCAGTATGTCAACATTCTTATGACATCCCATCATATGGCTTTATTCACATTTGTTTTCTACAGTTTGCCTTGTAAGCTTATCAATTACTAGGTTAACTTAGAGTATGTCTTGTCCTCAGACCATTACCTTGCATCACAAGATCACAAATTAAAAATGTCTCACATTGTTTTTTCTGTGAAGAAATTGCATTTTATAACTTTATTTTTTGTACATTATTGTCATGATTTTTATGATAATAGCATTTTTTTATGAAAACAGTTACTGCTTATAAAATGCACAGAGATTTTTATAATAAATACTAACTAACCTTGTTTTACCCCACATATGTAAAATTAGTATGTATGTCTAGAATTGGGATCAAAAAGTAAAACTGACTTTTATGCATTTTTAAAAGCCTTTTACAACATAGCCTACTCTTGTTTAAATCCAACTAGTGCTACAGTATTTTGTAGCTAGACTAACTTTGTGACTTTGAAGTGTTCTTCACGTTGCTTTTTACATGGCATCAATTTCACTGTGCACCAGAGGTGACTGAGAAACACATTTTGTTGGTTAAAAATATTATAGTAAGTGACTGTCCTCCATGCAAGTTTCAAATAAGAACCAATCAAATCCTATATTGTGATGTGCAAATTTTCAGGCAATTTTCACTGGTTTGGCTCTTGTGAAGGTTAAGGTAGCTTAACGGTTGAAAGCACACTGCAGGGAAACTAACTGGACAAGTCAAAGGATAGAGGATTAGGATTTCATTTCATTTTAGCTGTAGCCACGTCTGTTTTCTGTCCAAGATGCCTCTTGCTGCCATTTAACCCATGCTTTTAAAGACAAAACAAGTTGAGAACTTGAGGGCCTCTGGCTTCATTTTAACAAGGCGTCACTAGCACTTCGGTACCTAATTTGTCATAAAGGTCAGAGGCCACTGGATGTTCGAAACCTACCACCAGCTGATGGTCATTACAAACAGCAGTTATGTTTCAAAGGCAAAGGAGGTTTTGTGATATTTACTTCAGTGTGTTAGTGTTCCACCTCAAAGCATAGCTGAGAAGATTCTAGTTTAAATAAAATCATCCTTGTGGTTGACTGCTTACAAGGCAGTAGCAAAAGATGGAGCTGTGTTCAAAGAGATTCCATTTGGTTATTCCAGTCTAAAAGTAACACCATGTAATTCTTTACAGTCCTCCTCGTGCTCAAACACTGATTATGGGTTTCCTAGTTCTCAGTTTGGAGTACAGTTAATAAAAACAAAACTAAGTTAGAAAAGTAAATTATTAAAATGTGTTAATATGAATTTCTATGTCTAGCCAGACTGTTGAAAATGTAAAAAATGTGGAGAGCTATAGCTGAATTTCTGTACTACACTAAATATTATCCAATAGCAGTGTCACATAAAACATACAGAAAATATTTTATTAGATTTTACTATGCTTCTAAATTTGTTTAAACTTTACTGATTTCTTCACTATTTTGCCCTCATTTTTATTTATGCCATTTTATACTAAACAATTTTGACAGGTCTGAAGAGCTAATATTCGGAAGCAAACTCAAAACCTACCATATTTTTACTAGATAATCCCAGCATAATGAATGCAATAAGTATTTGTGTTAAATAAAGAGATCCACCAGTTTCCAGAAAAAAAATTGTTCTTAGAATCATGACTTTAGCAGCAAGAACCCTTGGACATAACCTTGTCTAAATAATACTAAGATATGTATTTCTATAAAAATCCCTGATCATGAAGATAGCAGATCATGAAGACAGAAGCATGCTTGAGATTGGCTGAAAATAAAAAGAGAGATTCTAGTGCTGCCCTGGTAGAAGTGTCCTACTGAGTGCCTGAACATACAGAGAATGTGAATGATGATCTCCTAATACAGGTGACAAATGATACGGACGTGGGGGAAGATGCTGATTGTAGCTGTGGGGACTTCATCTCTCCACATACCTACTAGATCACCAACTCCATCAAAAGGTAAACTTCCTGTGAACATAAAATCTGTCACTAATGTTGCTGATAATTTTTCTCATATAAGATACAAGGGGCAGTAAGAATTGTGACTCTGAACTTCACTTTGATCTGTAAGGAAGAACTGCTTAATGATCTGAAAGTGGCAGTGATCTTGGGAGAAATTAGGACATGATACAGTTAGAATTAAGTTTAGCTGCATGCAACAGAAAATCCAGATCAGCTTGTTTAGTGCCTGAGATTTGATTCTTTGCTGAAAATGTCCAGAGGTCAGCTCTCCAGGGTTAGTGTAGGAACATCACAAATGACCACAGGTCCCAGGCTCCCTACACTCCTCTGTTCAGAACTCAATAGGTTAAGAGCATGGATACAGAATCTAACTTCACTGCCTTCTAGTCATTTAATCTTTGGCAAGTCAGTTCATCTCTCTATACCTCCGCTCTCTACATCTGTAAATAGATTTATAATCACTCACTATAAATTATTTTAATGGAAATTGTTCATTGGAACTATGGATAGTAATTTGTAATAACTACTCAAACTTAATAGTAGCTAACATTTAATGAGTGCTTCTCGTGTGCAGGTGCTGTTCTTAACTCTTTACCTGCTAAGTAAGATACAGATAATCAAATGCAGCATCAAACTCCAGCCCGGGCAAAGTGACTACAGGATCCCTGCTCTTAGTCCATCCTCGTTATTTAGAATGAGGAAACTGAGGTTCCTACCTCAAATGATTGTTGTGAAGTGTATATATGCAAATTGTGAAGAATGATTCCTGGTACATAGCAAATACTATAAATACTGCTGGCCATTATTACTGCTACTGCTTTTCTGATGTAGCCATCTTCTGCATGGCAGCTACTGATCCAATCATTTCATTCTCGATAAAGGACAAGTTTATGTCACCCTCCTTTTAGGACAATTCCTATATACACATAATCTCCGTTTATACCTAAAGTAATTTAGGTCCATGAATATGATATGTAGTCTTTATTCTATATCCTGGCAAAATATGTAGAGTTTATCACTCAGGAAATAAACAAAAACTAAATATTGGGAAGATACAACTTACAGTTAACTACTGTATGTCATCTAGGAGTTCATAAAAGTGTAAAAATCATTTATTGGAGAGTCTTAGACAAACACGTACCTTAGATTTTTAGGAAAGCATTTACAAAATAAAACATATGCAAAAAATGTAAGTATGATCTGGTATCTAGAATTCCATTTTTCAACTCCCCAAAGAAGACTCTTAGGAACAGAACAGTTAACAAAAATAAAAGCAAAACCAATGAAGAAATAAAAAGGGAGTATCTCAAGAAACCATAAGGTTTGTTTTGATGAGCTAAGATTTGCACATAGAAACTGTCATAGATCTCTATGACCAAAAGCAAGAAGACAAAATCAAAGGTAAGACAAAATTTCAAGGATAATACTAGAAAAGGAAAGTTTACTTTAGCTATGCATGGTATACAAAGCTGAACAAAAAGGGAGAACCGCTTGGTTTGGGGAGATGAAAGTGAAATAAAGAATTACTCATTTTTTAGTCTTCATTTTCAATCTCCACTGTGAAGACCCTTCATACTGAGAAGAGTATAACAAATATCATTGAGACAGTTCTCCACATGCTGTACCTTTCCCGCACTGTGCTTTGCACATATTGTTTCTACTTTCTGAATATCTTTTCTCTCTGATTCACTCATGAAACTCTCACTCAGCCTTCAAGAGCTAGTTCCAATGATAATCCAAGAAAGCCCAGAGTGAGTGGGAGAGTTTCAAGAAGACATATCTGTTAGATGATATCCAAGTTCCTTCCCACACAGGGATGGGATAAAGCCAGCTAAGGATAGCTAGGTGGATCAGACTCAAAATTTCAAAATGCTAGAGCTCATTCTAAGCCAAGAGTTCAGGAGTAGATAGATTGAGCTCACGAGTAAATGCCAAAATGGGGACAAAATGAGAAACAAAGTCACACACCAAGTCCAGTGAGATGAAAACTAATGGTTCACATTAGGTGGAAATATTACAAAAAGAGATCAGTTTTATTTAATACAAGCCTTAATAATGAATTTAATATGAGCCTTAGTGATTTCCACAAACATCTTTGGATGTCTTAAAAAAGTGTCTCCAGTTACCTTAAGTCTTTTTTTCTGGTTGCCAGCTTCAGTTTCCTCAGGTGTAATAAACTTCCAAGGCTAGTTATGGCCATTAAGTAAAATGATGCATATAAAAGACCCTGGTCTGCTGCAGACACACAGAATTTGCTCAATACTATGCAGCTGTAAAACTCATGAATAGGTTCAATACCTTGCCAAAAGTAAAGAGTTAAGATGAATCAACAGTGTCCCAATTTTCAAAAAGAAAATGGTTTATGACCACTTGAATAACCTGCAGACAATGAAGCTGAGGTCACTTTCTTCCTCTCATTCCACTCCCAGTCCAGGTCCTCCTTCTGACCTCTCTGTCTCTGCCAATGTCTTCTCCCTCTCTGGGCTATTTAGGCTCAAGTATGTAAAGCCCTATTTGAATCCTTCTTCCTCGTCCTTGCATCTATTCACTTGTCAAGGTATGTAGATTCTAAATGGTCCATGTCACTCACGTCCGTTCCCATTAACAGAGTTCAGGTCCTCATTTCTTCTCTCCTGAACTGTGCAAAACCCTCCTAACTGCTCTTTCACCTTCTGTGCCTCCCCCACACTAAATGCATCTCCATAACTCTTTCTGTTGAATTTCAACTCATTTACTTGAACCCATCATTTCAGCCTGTCAGGATCATTCAAAATCCTAATTCTGTCATCTGTCATCTACAACTTGTGATCTCTGTATTCCCTACCCCTGCTTTCTCTGTTATTATCCAAATCGTAAAACTAAAATAATAGGCAGTAAGACAAAGCAAAGGGTATGCAACTGGAAACCATTTCCAAGGTTGTTATCAATTCAAAGCAGTTTAACTAAATAAAAATTTGTTATTATCCTTCCATCTACAATGCAGTACAGTGTGGAAAAAAGCATTTCACAGTCTCATCAGGCATATAGTCTTGGTTTGAAATTCCAGTTTTCTACATGATAGTAATTTGGAAAGAAATTTTAAGTCAACTGAGCAGGCAAAATGGTAATATCATACCTAACTTATTAGCTTTAGTGTTAATTAATATTATCAGGAAGGCAAATCTAGTTCAATTTTCAGAATATGGTGACTGTTGAATACGTTTTATTTTTAAAACATTAAGCTTCATGCTAAACATGCAGAAACACAAAGAGTGAGACACAGTTTCTGTTCTCAGAAAACTTAAAACAGTCCAGTTGAGAGGCATTATAGATGTGATAAGAAAAGTACACAAATATTAATAAAAATGCTGAATGTGATAAGACCCAGTGAAATGAAATGGAGTTCAAAGTAGAGATCACACATGTCCTGAGGGTTGAGCCTAGTCAATTGCTTTTAAAATTGATTTGAGGGCAATGAGGAATCAGTGAAAGCTTTTAAAGAGTGAGTTAAACAATGATAGCTAGATTTTAGTAAGGCTGAACAGAGAGCAACCTGTAAGCTACATTATAGGCTTAGGGAGAAAAAGCCAGATAAAAATATACTAACATTACTTTTTTTTTTTTAATCTTACTTCACTCTTATGCTACATTTGAAACTACTGACTGCTGCTTCTTCCTTGATGTTCCCTCTTTCTTCTCCTTTTCTTTAAACTATCTCTCTCTCTCTCAAGATCTTGTTTAGTTATTTTTCAATCTTATTTCCGACTTCTTTTTCTCTACTTTTGCCTTAATTTTTGATGTTTCCTAAGTTCTGCCATCTCCTCTTTTCATTTCATAGCATTCCATTACACTCTTTTTAAACAATTTTATCTAGACTCAAGAGTTCAAATGTTGCCTGTGTCTTGGCAATTCCCAAAACGAAATTTCTTTGCAGAACACTCTCTTGAGCTGAAGATTTAAATTCACCTGGTCCTAAACTTCTGCAATTGAATACTCAATCACTTCTCACTCAAGTCAAATTCGTTATCATCTTTAAAATGAACTATCACTCATTCATTCATTCATTTATTCAGCAAGCATTTTTTGAGCCTTTGCTATACCTAGGTACTATTATAGATATTTAGGCCTCCCAATGATTAGAGGTATTAATTCTTGTAGAATTTACATCAAGTTCACCTTGGCAGTAGAATTTCAGTATTGTGATTCTGATCTTGACACACACACTCCCCCGCCCCGCCAACACTTTCTAATCCTTTAGTTACTATCCAGTGTCCTCGGGATAAAATTCAAGCATCTCAGAGTAACAGTTAGAAAACAAAAAGTCAAATTAGTGAGTTAGCCCATGCTTACCTAAAAAAGAGATTTTGCCATAGTTCACAAATTTTATAATGTATAATTCATCATGTGAGCAATGCTCTATCTAGCTCACTCTTAGCTTTTGCCCTTGCTGTTTCCTCTATCTGAAAAGTTTTCTCTTCTTCACGCATGCCCCAGCTAGCTAATGCCTACTAATTCTTTGAAATTCAGCCAAAGCATCAGCTCTCCTGTGATCATTCTGTCATTTCTCTAGGATGGATTAAATGACTTTCTCTATATTCCTAGGAACATTTAATATATCCCTATCATAGCATGTATCCAAATCTGTTATATTTACTTTCTACCACAGTACAAGTACTTTCTGAGTTAAAGAAATATGGGGACTTTGTGGTTAATCTGATTCTCTGTACCAGTCATCTTAGTAATGCATCTCAACTCCAAGTCTATCCTTCTTTGCCCAGCTTGGTAATACTATAGCTGGAACCTACAAACATTTCTCCTTTGCCAGCTGATGTGATGTGAGGCTGTGTTAAGAGAGGGCACTGAAGGTTAGTGTAAGAATCACACCTTTCTTACAGACCAGCTCACTCACACCTTGCAGTTTTTTTTGCCACTTGACAAACCTTTGGTTGGGACTAGCTCTGGACTGACTGTGCCCTCCAGCAGGTTTCTCAGTCACTCAAGGGGACACTTCTAAGGAAGAAATACAATCCACACCACCCTTGAACAGGTTTCTCAGTTCTCATGTGGATCATTCTTAGGGGTCAACTGGGTCTACTTTTCACATCTACAGATTTCTTAAGCACCAGCAGGATGTGTGTTTCTGGGCAGTCATGCTTTCTCTCATAAGGTCTGAATCTCTGCATTTGGGAACTTCTTCTAAGTTCTTAGTTTCTTCTTGTGCACCCTCCCTTGGCCCTAGATACAGTATTTTCTTTCTGCATCTGCTTTTTCTTTAGCCTTAGAGTCCTTTTTTGTCCTTTTTCGCTAGTTAACTCTTCATATTGAAATTTTCCCTATTCAAATTACTGTGTGGTTTTTGTCTCCTGGCTGGACTCTGATAAACCCTAGCACAATGTTGGGCACATATCGATGATCAAATAAACAGTACCTGAATTGCTTAAATAATGATCAAAGAAAGAGGCTTAAAGTCTAAACTGCTATATTAGCTGAAGAAGGGCTAGATGCAAGAATCACTGAGAATTCAAACTTTACTGAAGATGGCAACAAATTATACATGAGGAGCAAGATGGAGCCAATGATAACACCATGATTTTGAGCCTGAGAGATTGGGAAAATGGTGGAACTATTAAAAGAAATAGACAAGTAAAGAGGAGAACTTCTTTGGAGGGAGAGATGGTCATTTTAAGCAATTTTTTTTTTTTAAATAATAAGCTCATCTCTTAAGAGAATGGCATTTCCTGGGGTGTCTGGAGTATCTGTGGTTATATTAATCAAGTTACTCCAGTAGCTGAAACAAATAATCCAAACATCTCAATGAACGGCTGAATGGGCAGGCTTTCTCTTTCCTGATTGTGTAACAGTGCAAAGCCAGTGTCTGGCTGGAGAGCTCTCACGTGGTAACTTAGGGAACCAGGCTCCCTCCATCTCATATCTCTACTTTCCCCCTGGAAGTCCTCCAACTCTACATGTATGTGGGGAAGGAGACAGAGAAAGAAGAGTGGCTTGGGGGAAGAACTGGCTACAGTCTTATATCTGTGGCACATTTAGGCGGGAAAGAAAAAGCAGGAAGGAGAGTCAATGCCTCTTTGGCCATAATGGACTATATTAACTATCCACATTTATGTGAAGTGATCCTAAATGGTCTTACTGTGGGGTGAGAAATTTGCGAGAAAGCAGAAAAACTTCCTTTCTAAGCAATACAATTTTTCTCTGGGCTTATTTATAATATTAGTTCATTAGCTTGCTCTCAAAATAATGGCTCTATTCAGTGACAGTCTGGTATGTTACACACAGCCTCTAATAGAAAAACCAGCCTCTCTAAAGAAATGGGTACTACTGACAATGGGTACTACTGGACACTTGACTTGTGAATCCTCACCTCGCAAACATCCATTACATCCTATCAGGAGAACCGTTTCCTTGATGTAATTTTACATCTTAAATATAACAATAATAACTAACACTTATTAAAACGTCACTACGGGCTGCACCACATTGTAAGTCAAATATATGTATTATTTTACTTAAGCTTCACAATTGCAGTAAGAACTGCTTCAGCCCTTACTATGGCCATTGGAAATGTACTTTTTCCCCAAATCTTGGAACAGATGGAATCTCAACTCTATATTCCCCATGAGCCCTTTTTCCTCCTCCACTCAAGTCCTTGTGCTACTGTAGCTTCCAGAGTCTGCGTAGGACTTACCATTTGGGGACAAATTGTAGGAAGAAGTGGCATTATTCTTTCTGCTGAGAACATGCTTTGAGTTTGAGAATTCACAATTAATTTCTACAAAGAAAAAATGTGAAAAAATTCAATGCTATATTGGTATTCTAAATATGTTTTAGTCTGATAAGTATTTTACAATGTGAATAGAAATATTACCAGGTAGTACCTATAAAGAATTTGCATAGCTTCCCATTGAACTTGGGATTAAATCTAAACTCTATAAAAGGAAGTTTCCTCTGTTATATGAATCTTGAGCCACAGCTCCAAAATTATTTTGAGCTATTTTTCTATTTGCTTCTTATGATCAGCTGTCGTGGTTATTTCTTTTTCCTTCCATTTCTAGAGTATCCCAGGCTCTTCCCTATTTCATGGACTTGTCACCCAGCTGCTCTTTCTTTCTAGAAAGTTTATTCTTTTAATTTTCTCCTGCCTGCTCCTTCCCATTGTTCATCTCACTTCTGAAGAGAAATTTTCCCGGAGTAACTAATGAGGAGCAGATTCTCTAGTATTTGTTTTCCTAACACTTTCTAAAGTTACTTCATAGTGTTTATCACAATTTATTATATTTATTGTGTGTGTTTATTAAATGTTAAAGCTTTATCTCTGATTTCATTTTTTATTCATTCATTCAACAACTGAAGGAAGGATAGAAATGAGACTATAGTTAGAGATATCTATAAAGTCAAGTACTGTCAGCCTCTGTAAGATAATTTTGAACATGTTCATTCTAGTTTGTTACAGGTATGTAATACTGGCTAGCAAATTATCTTATAATTTATTGGCTTAAAATAACAGCTACTTTATTATACTTATGCTTTTGTGAATCAGGAATTCAGATGGAGCCTGGCTAGATGACTACTTTTTTCATCCTAAGTGAAGTGAGCCAGAAAGAGAAAGACAAATACCACATGATATCACTCATATGCGGAATCTAAAAAAAAGAAAAAAAGAGGACACTAATGAATTCATCTACAAAACAGAAACAGACTCACAGACATAGAAAACAAATGTATAGTTACCAGGGGGGAAAAGAGGTGGGAAGGGCAAAATTGGGAGTTCGAGATTTGCAGATATTAATATATATATAATAGATAAACAACAAGTTTATACTGTATAGCACAGGAAATCACATTCAATATTTTGTAGTAACTTATGGTGAAAAAGAATATGAAAATGACTGTATGTATGTTCATATATGACTAAGGCATTATACTGTACACCAGAAATTGACACAACATTGTAAACTGACTATACTTCAATAAAATATACATACATATATAAAAGGGGAAAAAACAGAAAAAATAAAAATAATATAAAACAAAAAATAAAAATAATAGTCAGAGATAAACCTATATTAAACAATATCTAAGATAACTTCCAGGGTCCTATGATTCTGAGAATTATTTTAAATTTTAAATAGGATAATTACTGAAATAAAATACACATACTGAAAAAGAATAAATAGTAAATGTCAGCCTAGTTAATTTCCACAATCTGAACACAGCTGTGTAACCAGAATGCAGGTTAAGTACTGATAAAGTTATTAGTACTTATAATTAAAATATTTATTTACATTATCACATTTTTTCAAATATAAGATTATTTATGTTTTGGCATTTATATTTTAAAGTCAAAGACAAATGTTTTCAAAGATAGAAAGAGTTTAATTACCAAAAAGGTTAGTATACCTGTACCTTTAAAGTTTTGCTGTATCCATAATGGGTGAAGGTGTTTTGAGTCAGAAATAAGTATCTGCTTTTAAAGTCAATAATTAAAAATTTTTAGTTTTATCACTTGCTATCTTAGAAGAAAAATGTACCCTTTAAATAAGGCCTTATGCAAATAAGCTACTGGCTACATATATACATATATGTACATGGGTAATAAAAATAATGATAAAGTACACGTATATTCTTTACTTGGGATTTTCAGTAATTAAATTAAGTCATTTTATTAATGGTGTTTCCCTAAGAGGCTAATCACCAGTCACGATACTGAAAAAGGTAATAATGGAATTTAAATGACACTTGGAAATTGTAGTTGAGTCCCTCATGGACGTTCAAGTTTTATTTCTCATCAAGACTCCTACCAGGAGAATCTTCAGGATTATAAAACACAAATACCTTGATATTTCATAAGGGGGAAAAAACTATATTTCCCTTTTTTATTCCCAAACTGTCCTTGGTCAACCTCCTTCTCTCGTGACATGTAGATTCTGAAAGATATCTCTTCAAACATGGGTATCTTTTCCCCACAGAAGAGCAAATAAAGTAAAGTTGTACTCAAAAACAAATTCTGCCTAGAAATTAAAACTTGAAAAAAGGGATAAATTGTGCTTGAGTTGGCATCTCACTTGATGCACAGGTTCTTAACATAGTATATAAATCTTTTAAAATAAACCATTTCCTTCCGAACTAATTAAATAGCATCAAGTCCCAAGCATAGCTTTTGGCCATGGGCTTCAGAACGTATCTTGTAAAAATTATTAGGGAGAAAGAACTTACAGAAAATCAAGGAATGGTAGGTAGGTAGCCATTAATTAATGAAAAAGGAGCCCCAAATAACTCTAAATATTTAGGCTTCATTTAAATGTGCTTACTAAGGGGACGATTAGCCTGTTTGAGAGATGGTCGGTTCATTCATTGCACAATGCAGGTCCCTTGGAGGCACCGCTGTGAAGGGAAACAAAGAGTGGGGAGCCCCCCCACTCACTCTCCTCTCCTGCAACACCCCTGTTCACAAAGCCCCTTTCAACTGCTCCTTTCTTCTGGATGTTTACTTTTACTCATTCAGATCTCTTTTTTGCTATCTCATGCGCAGCCTCCCCCAGCCCTCCAGCAAGCTGGACTCTTGATACAACCCGACCACAAGCCTGCCATTGACGAAAACCAACCTCATGCCCAGGATTCAATAATTTTGTAGAAATGTTTTGTGAATTTTCGCTTTTTACACGCTAAAACAAAGTTCCTGGAGAGAACTATTCTGCAGTAACAACAGAAAGTCAGTATAAGCATTTTGGACAGTTTTTCCCTCCTTGATATTTTAAATAATCAAGCACAGGAAACCAGCAGCACCTGAGTAATGTAAGAACGGCAGAATAAAATTTCTGTGATATGTCTGGAGTTGGTATACTTGGTTTTGATTTTTTTATACTTTGATTTTTTAAAGGTAATTTTTATAATTCAGAAATTTTTATACCCTTCAGTATAAGATAAATGAATGTGTATATGATATTATTATATGAAATTATATATATAATATTCCCCCATGATATGTGATTATATATAAATAACTTTGCAAAAAGCTATACCTATAAAGGGGTGGGGAGACTTTTAAATTAAGGCCATCCTTAATTATAAACCAAGAAAACTAACAAAAAATATTCAACAAATATCTATTGAAAATAGCATAATCAAAGGAATATTTATAATGATACCACCATTTACAGGTAAAAATTTCAACACTTGTGTAAGTTCGTTAGACCATTCTCCAAGTCATGTGTGTAAAGTGGAACAGATTCTGTTCAATCTCATCTTTTGAACTAGAATGACAGTATAGCTTAAAAGGTATTTTAAATAATAAAAAATTAAATATTGACAAAATCTATAAGAAAACTATTTTAATACAAAGTAAATTAATCAAGTACAGGCTATGAAATCCAATGAAAACTACTAATTTACTGCTTCATATTCTTATGTTATAAAAAATCATTTTAAGTCAGCTTCAATATTTTTTAAAAAATGCATATTTCAAACTCTATAAGAAGCCATAGCATAGTAACCAAGAATTATAATAGCATTGCACAACTATAACATTGTGTGGTTTTTTCTTTTTTTCAATATCTTTCAAGTAAAAGTTAAAAGAATTTTTCATGTCAAAGAAACACATTGCTATTTCTCAATATCTCCACTTCTTACTTTAGAAATATGCCCATGTTCAATCTATTATTTAAGGCTTTAAGTTATTACAAATGGTGAAATTTTATCTTTTTCATCAGTAATAAGGGAGTTCCACAAACACAAGTGAATATTTCACTCATATCCTTTACACATGGAGTCACGGATGCGTTTTTAATTGGGATGATGCCAGTCTTCTAAACTCTCAGATACTTTCATTAAAGCACACGTGCATGTGAGCAATGATGACCCATTAGAGCAGTCATAAATTTAGTCTCTGAGAAATGAGAAGGCTTCACAGATGACTTAATTTGCTGTGGGAACCTGCGCTTCCTCCGCGGGTCCCCTCTGCATTTGGCTGCCCCTGACCTTGAGCACATCCACCTGCTGGAAGCCACGTTTGAGTCTCTGACCAGGGAAAACGCCTGTTTGACGGCAGAATCGTATCATAAGACAGTGTGATGGAATTTTTCTTTCTCTGTCATCATTAAGGGGTTTTCCCCTATAGTGAGGGGAATGAAAAGTACGATTTAACGTTCTCTGGAGAGTGGCAGGGGGAAAAAGGGCTCAAAGCTTTGCGTGCTGCTTTCCGAGTGGGTCATTTCAGTCCTTGGGGAGAATGGGATGTCCCAGTGGAATTTGCCAAAGACTGGTCTGAAAAGAAAGGGATTAAGACCCTTTTCAGGATGGAAATGTAACAAAAGGACCACTTTTATGATGTAGCAGCATAAAATAAGGGGCTGTATTGTGCAACTGATTGCTAAAGATCTTTGAATCCGGTAGCCTGGCCTGGTAGGCCCTGTTCCCCGCGGGTTTAGAGGCTTTTACAGAATGATACGTCTACACTCGAAGCAGAGTTCCGCTCTCATTTAGGGGCAAGTAAGAGATTATCAGTTTGTTCCTACAGGATTTTTTTTTCCACACCTACCGAAAAGTGGCCTGTAGGGAGATTATACTCTAGTGAAAGTTGCTGCTAATTAAAACAAGTAATTAGTGTTCCTCCAGGCTTTGCGGTTTCACTCACTTTTGCCCTCCAGACAGCATTAGTTTAAAAGCAATCCAATTTCTAGCAATAACAGACTGTAAAAAAGTCATTTAACAAGTATATAAGTGTAAGGTTACAGTTCAGGCGTTGATTTATCTCTTTTGGGCTATTTAGAAATAGTGTAGCAAAGTTGAAAAGAAAGAAAGTTAAATAGCTTTAAAAAAAATTTAACACTAAGAAAAGAAAAAAAAAGACTACATGCCTCAGTCCATTTACAAAAAAAAAAAAAAAATGACAAGCAAAAACTGAGAGTCTATGAGATTTCTCAAATTGCATTAGGAAACCAAAATTGGATTTAATGCTGTTTTCTCATAGAACCCTCACTTAGCATTTTGTAAACAGATCATTTCATTAAGTCCTTTTGTTTCTTCTCCCGCCTTTGCTGAAACAAGGACTTTTTATTGACTGATTCTCATTGAAATGAATTGGAACAGTAGAGTTTAACACACAACACGTTATTACCTCCTTTTTTTCACAATTCCAAAATGACTAGCAGAGCTCTAGTTTGCATATCTGGTGGGAGGATTTAGTTAAGCTAGAGAGATCTTGAGAGAGATTAAAATATTTTATTATAAAGAGATATTACAGAAATTAATACAAAAAATCATACCTACACTAAATCATGCCCTGCTAAAATTCTTGTCTAATTGCTCAGTTTTTGTAACCTGACATCCTTCTATAATTGCTGCCTTTGCTGCTTAAAAAGATCTATTTCTGAGGCTGATATCATCAAAGACATGTGTGCTACTGTGCAAGCAATTCAGTATAGCTCATCGTTAAAATTAACGTAAGTCTACTTTTCCTTAGCAAATGAATTTATGATACTTTAATTGATGCACAATTTTCAGATTTGTGGGTTCTCCAATGCTATTTTTGTTTTACAAAAAGAGATGCCAACTATTTTTCTGCAGTACACAAAATGTTGCTATGCATTTTGTATAGTGCTAAATATAAATATTCCATATGTGAAAAGACATTTATTATAAACTTTTAATACCATAAAAATGACAGCTATTATCACATATTCAACTAGTGGGTTCTGAATTTACTAAGATTAAAAGATTGCAATTTGAAGTATTAGGTAGCCTGATTTGATCATGTCAGGTTAAAATAAGACTGTAAACCAACCACATTTTAAGCATCAATTTGGAATATGAAGATGTCTTTCATAAAGTCTGGCAACTTGTTTAAATTAACAAAATAAATTTTCATCATGTAACTTATGAACTCTGAACCATATGTTAGAATTTCAATATATGCTGTTCCTTTCCTAGAATTTATTTCCTATGATTACTTAAAGTATAAGAGTTTTGTCAACCCAGCTCAAAAGAATATTTGCACATGGCATTGGGTCAATAAGTAGACTTTATTTGAATCTCTGTTTAATTTTTTAAAGTATCTATGAGAAGACAAGGTCTACTTGGCTATAACTTTTTTTTAAAGAAGGAATCTGTAAACAAATAAAGACCACATTCATTACTAAGTATATTTATTGTGCACATCATTTTTCCAATAGACACTGTCGGCTCTAAAAATTCTAAAATCACTTTATAATTCTTGCACAAAGTCAAATGTGGTATATTGAAAATCTTTGTGCCATAACATGCCTTTTCCCCTAATCATTAGAACAATGCTCAATGGGCATTTTAAGGTATTTTATTTTTTGTTTTGCTTTTTAATGGTATAAAGCCTCTTTCAAAATCAGCCTTTGATTGTATTTGGTTTTCTTAAATCGAATTTAGGCTGCATCTATCAAGTCTCTTTTTTAGCTCAGAATATACTTTTTATTTCAGGGCTGAGAAGCTGGAGAATGTGACTGTGGCAGCACAGACCTAGGGCACCAGAGGGCAGACTCTGCAGAGACCTGAGAGGACTCTTTAAGGATCGTGATGGAGACAGAAAGGACAAGGATGCCATAATAGCTCCCATTTTATGTATTAAGCCATATTTGCACAACAATTCCATTAGAACACAAAGATAATCTTCAGAAGTAATTTTAAAACAGCAAATGTTTAATGCTGAGTCTCAAATAAAAGAAAACAATTTTCCTAAGCCAAATGTCTTTCTTAAGAGATTTCAGTGGTCATTTGATTCTGTTTTAAAGATAATTTGACCTTAGGATTCACCCATTTCTTAAATGCATGTCTCAAATATAATTGTTCTCATTTGGAGTTGAAGTTAAAAAAAAAAAAAAAAAAAAGAAAGAACAGCAAAATAACCCTTTGTGATCTGCTTTACTCTTTAGAGTGCTTTTATACAACCAAAGGAAACTCTAAGCACACAATTATTACTATTAAAATTGATGCCTCCAACAGTTTGTAAAAAAATATTATATACTGAAAATAATGGTGATTTCAGATCCTCTTTACATTTTTATATATTCCTTGCAATAGAACTATTTAATCTGAGTCCACCCAGCTAGACCATACACAGTCTTTGAAGAGATGGTATTATCTTTATATAATGTAATAAAGATGAATAAATGCTTATTGAATTTAATATAATTTAATTTGATATTTTTATCAATATTTTGCTAAAGATATAGTGTAAATAGTAACTTTCATTGCAAAATAATTTAGGAGGTCCTAGCAAAGATAAAATAAATAAAAGATTATGTAGTCTGTGAGGCACAGTATTTAAAGAAGACCAGTCCTGTGTCACTTCATACCACGATATGCTCCTACAAAGTACAGGGCTTATCCTCTCCACAACAGCACTAGACAGGAAGAGTAAAATCAGCATTTATGAGAGGCTGCATCAGGCCAAGCACCTTACCTACATCATATCATTTATTATAACAGTTTTGGAGATGAAGATGCAGGAGCTTAGACAGGTTAAGAAACTTTCCCCACAAAGGTAAGCAGAAGGGGGATTTATTTTAAAAATCAATGCTTTGGCTTAGACGTATTTCTGCAGTACCTGGTACATGACAGGCACTGTGGACAAGATGCATGAGCTCCCTGCTATCTGGAAACATACATTCTACAGGCAAATGCCTAAGTAAATACACAACCTAGTATTAGTGATAAGTATTATCAAGGAAATAAAGATAATTTTCAATCAATAAATTTGTCTCCAAGGTAACAGCAATCTTTTCCATATTATTTTGACCCTTTAAGCCTAAATTCAAGCCTTTGCATTTATTTCCATTCTGTTTAATCCTAGGAACTTTAGTCAGTTTTCCCCAGATTTTAAATTCTCTTTGATTCCTGATATGTTCATTCTCTGAAAAGCCTGTGGTCACTCAGATCATACCACGCATGCCACCCAGAGCTAAGGCAAATTTCATTCAATTTTCACAGATTCACTTTATTCTTTGGAATTTAAACTTATACTTCAGCCCTCCATCTAAAGAGAATTGATTTTTCAGTTCCAATCGGTTCCACTAAACTTCATCCCATGCTATCTTGACTTCCTCCCTTCTCTCTGCCACTATTTGTTTGATCCTGTTATCTTTTATCATGGAACCATAGGGATACTTGCATTTCTTCCTCTTCAGTACAATCGCTAATGTTCATTTAATGTCTGTTATGTGCCAACGATTATTCTAAACACTTTTGTTTACAATTTTATCTCATGTAGTTTTCTAATTTCTCTATAAAGATAAGCACTTGTCATCACCATTTTACAAATTAGGAAGACAAGGTACAGAGAAGTCAGGTCCCCAAGATCGTACACTAGTCAGTGATAATGCATGATTCAGAAGGCAGGTTAGTGATTTTACTGTTAATTTCATGTTCCAGAGTCTTTTACAACATTGGATCCATCTTCCATTTTAAAATGGATGACTGTGGAATCAAGCCACTTTTCTTTCAACATTTTTGAAATGTGTATCCCCAAAGTGCAGTGTATAGGTTAAATTATATTCAAGGTGCCTTCCCATAGTTGTAATAAATTCTAAGTTAGCATTACACCCTCCTAGATTTTTAAACACCACTTCTCCAAATCATGTTTTAGTAGAAGGGAGAATGGGAATAAGAAAGGCACTGGGCATTGGCCGTGCAGGCAGCCAGAGTTGCATTCAAATCTAGTTCTGCTGTTCACCAACTGTGTAACTTTGGGCAATTTACGTAATTTCCCTTGGCCTTGGTTACTTTTTCTTCTCACTGGGGATAATGTATGTCTTCGGTGGTTGTCATGGGTATCAGTCTCATACAAGTAAAGTGGACTGGCACGTGCTTTGCACGCAATAATTTTGATTTTATTTTTGTTTGGACTTAAGATTGAACTGGCAATTCATTATTTCTTAAAAGTTTGAAAGATGATTTTTTTTCCAAAAATTGAATCAAGTTTTGTCAGATGCTCTGTTGTTTAGCTTTTTGACTTATAGTCTACATAGAGTCGGCCATATACTCATTCATCATTCACTTGCTTATTTATTCAGCAAGCAAGAGAGTAATAAAGCATTTATAATAGGACTATTATACCAGGCAATGTGCTAAACAGCAGGATTTCAGTGGTGTGTGAGGGAGGGCTCCACCATCAAGAAGTTCACATCATATGATGGGATAAGAGGTAGGAGAGAAGCAAAGGAGCTGAGCTTATGTTAACATCTGTATTGTGACAGCATTATCCACATCTTCTCTCTTGCAAGGTGGTCTGCACTTAAAAGTTCCTTCAATTCAGTTTCAACTGTAAAGTTAAAAAGTTTTTATAAATGACCTTCTAAGATCTACTACATCTCTGAAACACTATGCCTCTATAATCACGTCATGGTTGGTTCTCTTTCTTTCAATTCTTACTTAAATGCCATCAACCAATTTCCAGTCTAAGGTTTTTAGAATTTACTGGAAGTAGAATGACTAATTTTGCAACCAGAATCTCTTCTTATTCCTTCTATTAGGTCAATTTGTACAGATGGGTGCATAACATTATATTTTAAGGCCTGTCCAATTTACCTGATACCTTGCTGAAGGTGTAAGTTTCCTAACAGATCTGCGTGATTTTTTCTAATAATATCTGAGGACTTCCTATACCTCTTTTTCTTGATTATTCCCATAGTTTCTCAAAGAGTCTTATTTTATAGAATTTTCTTGGCATTTCCCCCATCTCTCTCAAATCCTATTAAAGTAATAATTTCTGGTGCAAACTAACTCGGCCTGAATGTGTCTTGAGAGTAGCCAACAGTAGAATACTGTTAAGCCTTTGCAATGTGGTGGGCATTTAACAGAGACTTGAAAACATACTGGAACTACAACCTTCAAACATGGTATCCTTGGACTGCACCTCTAGGAAAAGTTAAGAAGGAACAATGTGACATACTGTTGTCTGTATGGAGTGATGTTTGAGTGAACAAAGGTAGAGCCTTGGTGATCTGCAACCACAGTCCAACATACATATGACATACAGAGACTTCAAGTGTTGACCTTTTTTTTAGCATTCTGTAACTCCTATATTCTGTTATTCTTTTCTGCCATTGCACTTTTTGCCACATTTATTAGTTTATTGTCTGACTCTTATCCTAGTATGTAAACATGAGGAAAATAAAGTTTAATTACTACCATGCTGCCTGCACATTCCTTAAATATTCACAGAATAAATGGCATGAATTGGATAATATGACACTGAAAATATAATGAGATTAAAATGCTTGAGTTACTACCATATAGTATTTGGAGAGACTTGTTAAAAGAGATATAATTTTGACATTCTAAAGCAAGGCAGTGTTATAATTGTTGCATAATTTTAGAGTTGCAGTTAAGTCATAATTTCCATGTATGGTTCAAATTTGTAATACATGACTTCACCTTGAAAAAAAATGTTTACAGTCATGGAAATTTTATTGCTATGAACACAAATAATGAATAGTCTGTAATGAAGACTGGGAAACCAAAGTCTCATTCTAATCTTTACACCAACAATTTTATTCACAAAACAGTTTTCTACTGAGTGCTTACTGTGCGCCAGGCACTGAGAACAGGGTGCTGTAGATGCAGAAGAGAAAGATATAATCACTGCTCTTGAGTATTTTCTGGCTAAAGAAGATGAGGATATCTACAGTTGAGGCAGAGTGTGGAAAGGGTTAGTATCTAATAAACCACAGAATTAGGCTCCCAACAGAGCAAGGAAGAAGGGAGAAATGAAAGACAGGGGTATCAAAGAAGGCTTTCAAATCAAGACAATTAATAAGCTGAGTTCTTACAAAATAAATAGAAATTAGACTGGATGACCAAAATAGTCAAATTCCAAGATGCCCACAATAACGTATTTACCATGTGGACTAGCAATTTCCACTAATTAAAGTGCATGCTAAACAATGTGATTCGTGTTTACTGTATGTGTTATTTGTTCCCACACCAAAGAACAACTTGTAAACCGTGAGTTTTCTTTTGAATGGAAGTGCCAGCAATACTCCTGTTTCTTATTTAGTTCACGTATTTCAGCACCACAATGAGAACAATAAAACAGGTTTTGAAGCCACTGCTCCCTGTGAGTAAACGTCTCTATTTTCTTAGTGACTTCGCACTCCAAAGGTGTCATCTACACTCCTTATGACCATTCTCTTTCAACTAAATCTAGACTTTTCCATTGCTTTCAGAACTACCACCTTTTCTTTCTTTTTAATTTGGTGTGATTGTTAATAAGCCATTAATTTACTCTTGTTCACCATCATTAAAATTGCTGTTGATTAATTAATCAACATATATATAATTTCTTCTGAAAATAAATAAGGCCACTTGACCAAAGTTTTCACCATAATTCATAAGAATCATGTTTATGCATTTGCTAGGGCCTAGGACTGTAGATTTATTATCGAGACCTATTTAGAAAGTAAATACTTTGATAAACTTTTCCAATATATTTATCAAGAAGTATATGGTCTTCGATCAACCATTTTTTCTTTTTGTATAGCATCAAGTTCTTTCTATTGAAACTAATTCCCAGTTCTAGTAACAAATTGTATCTTACTAGTCGTTCTTTCAACAAAAGTAACTCCAAGATCATGAGTTTTAGGAGTATAACAAGTACCTCTCCTACCCTCATTAAACATTTAACTCCCCCTCCCTAAATATTTACTACCTCCTTGAAGGACTCCCATCTCTTCCAAACTATCCAAAAATGTCTCTTTCTTCCTATTTCAAGGAAATCAACCCTGCCTTCCTTCAGGGCATGCCTACAGCTTATTTGGTGAAAATAGCACCGCAGTTGAAACCCCAAGATGAAGATCCATTGCTTTGTTCCCCATTTTGTAGCCACAGGATAGCAAGCAAGTAATTTATTTTTCTAAATTCTTCTGAGCCTGAGATTTGGCAAATGAGAAAAGTAGATGAGATCATCTCTAAAATCCCTTGTGGTTCTTATACTTTATAATCCTATTATAAATCAGTCTTAATTACAAGGATTGTCAGGTTCTGTGTAGTTAAATTTATTCCGGGCTTTTATTTTTGTTATTGTCTTCATTTTCCCGTGTGTTTGTTTTTCTATAACCACTTTGATGGATAGGAGCCCCTTCATCTGTCCTTTGCAAAGCTGCATAATCTTTAGCAATTAAATTAGTCAAGCTGATATAATTCGTGACCTCATTCATACTAGAAATTTTGATGTAAATTTCGTGTAACAAGAAACTTGAGCTATGAAAATTTTCGAAAATTCAATTTTCCTATTATGTATGACTTTCTGTTTACTTTGGAATTTTACTGATGGTTTCAAGTTTGCCTGAACCAATGGCTCAGAGCACCATCTGAAAAAAAAAAAAAAAGAAAGAAACTAAAGAAGATGGAATTTATATTTGTGCCAGCCTCCAACTCATGCTGTGTCTCATAATGTAACCTAGCATGAGACATGTGATTGAAGGATACTCCTATCAAACAACTGTTCAGAGAGAAGTGTGTTGATCTCAGTCCAGTTCAGAGCAGAGAGCTGTCCACCTGGAAAAACCCTCAGATCAGTGGAAATGATCGTCCCATGTGTTGCCAGTCTCATCCAAGAAGTTCAAAACTGAATGTACTCACGGACCATGTTAGTCCTTTAAACCACCAAAGGGGTTCCTGTGCATCAAAGATAGGCCCTAGTCACTGACCCCATCAGTTCATGAATGATGATCTTTTTAAGAAGACCCTTAAGTCAGCTTTAGAAGAGAGCACTAAAATGCGATTTAATAAAAACAGAGCTAGGAAAATTGAGAACAGGAAAAACCTGAGAGGGTCCAACACTGAAGGGCTTGAAGGCATCATTCTTCTGTTGTATTAAGTAATCTAGTTTTAAATGACCAAGTCAAGAGGAAAACAGCAGCAACAAATTACAGAATATTTTTAAGGAATGGTATACTTTACTTTAGAAAATATCTTAAGGTCTTTGTTAGACCAAAATGGAGCAATTCAATAACATAACAAAATGTAAGTTGGGTTCTTACAGGATGTGTATTCATATAAATTGTAGGGACTCAATACATGCTTAGTGATAGTAATGAAATAGTAATAATTTTGATCATGAAGTGATATGGAAATAGCACACTTTGAAAGGAAGTTCCTCTTTTGAGTTTAGGAAGTAACCCTGATTTACTGTCATTTTTAAAAGGCTTAGTATTATCATTAAGAAATACATGGTAACTTAAAACACAAGAATAAAATTAACGAACAATGTTTTTAGAATCATTGATAGTAAGAAACATGTTGGTGGAAGGCTTACATTATTCCCCAAAATTCAGAGGGTTAAAGCAAAGCTAATTTAATGTGGTCATATTCTTTCCAACCTGAATCTTAAATGAATGAGATGACCTAATCTAAGACATATACTATCCTTTGAAACAAACTCTGATGAGAGTACTTAAACAGTAAAATCCTTTTTGCCTTCTTTGAACAATTTGGTGTATGTTTTCGGTTCTTTGCTTGTTTTAGTTTAAAATTATGTACTGTAACTAAAAATAAATCAACCTTCTAGATTTTAGTTTGGTAATCAACTGGAGTTTTAGCCTCTTGGCACTCACTCAGATTTTTGTTTTACTTTTTTCCTTCTTTTGCTCGATCTTTGTTTTTTGGTTTTTTTTTTTTTTGTTTTTTCTCTCTTACTTTCAACTACATGATAAATTCTGGATTATGTCTCACTGTAGCTTCAAGACTAGTTTTAATGAACTGGCTGAACTTTTAACCTTTGAGCCCAACACACTTTAAAATTATCACCAATATCCATTGCCCTTTTTTTCTTCCTGTAATTTTGTATCAGCTATACTGCGGAAAAACCTTTTAGTGTACAGGACCTTATTTACCCAGGTTCTTTGAAACAGCAAATAAAGAGGATTTAATTCTTTGCCTGGTTCTTTCTCAAAATTCTTGGAAAAAATAAAATACTGGGGCCTGGAACCTTCCATACTCCCCAATCCTGCCTCTCTATTGGCAATTGGTCTGTAAATAAGGAGCAAATGAGGGTGTCCATTTTCATTCAAAAGTCACTTATTCATAACCAGGCTTCCAATGCCCCAACACAAAGGATTTTTTTTAAACCAGGTCATCCTCTAACATCCAGTCTCATTCTGTCTCTTTAGCCATGCATTCCCTGCGAGGCAGCACGAGCAGCATCTCCTAGAATTCCACAGCCGAATAGTTTTTATGCTTTCAGTGTGCTCAAAAGGAAAGAACTTTTTTTAAAATGTAGAATTTCTACTTACATTTTCCTCTTTGCGCCGTTATAAACACTTAGAAATGTCACTCCAAGCTATGTCCTTCTGAGGAACCCAAAACCCTGACAGTTCTCTGTCTTATTTGTTGGAGGGATAATCTGATGAGCAGCGAACACTAGAGGGGGAGCTTATCCGTTCAGGAGAGAGAAAGCCTCAGACCCTTTGGGAAAGGATCAGAGGGACACGAGAGCTACTGACTTAAACAAGTCGGGCAAGAGTTGGTCAGCCATGGTTCAGAAGTCAAAAGGTCAAGAATGGTAGGTCACCAATTTATTATCATTCTCCAAAAAGGCAGGGAAGCATAAGTGGAATTTTAAGTTTAAGGGAATCATAAGTTTTAGCTGCTGCTCAGGCCATGATATGGAATATTTTTTTAAAAAAAACCCTCTGGAGGCAGTTTTAACAGGAGGAGTAGGATTACAGAGGCTTTTCCCCCTTTACCACGACTGCCTGTCATTTAAATGTCTAAGGAATGATGGAATGAATTATCATAAAATTTTGACAAATTTGATGGCTCAAGCAAAAGAGGGAAATAGGCATTCTGATTATGAGGTTCTAATAAGACATGACATTTAAAATGAGTTTACATGGCAGTTAGACCTTTGCTTTTTTTCTCCTTGATTTAAAAACATTGAGATTATTTTCTTTGAAAAGGCAAAGACTTATTTCAGCTTCTCTTCTCTCTAGTTTAGTGACTGTAAGTTCTCTTTTAAATTGTACACATTTTTATCCCTTCTAACCACAATCTATTTGCTTTTTTATAATTTGCCTGAACTTGACAAATCTTAAAATTTATCTTGAAAGCCAGAAGAATATTTCAGTGGAATTTTAGTAGAATTTTAGTAGAAAAAATGTAAATGGCCATTTCATTTGTTATTAGTTTATTTTTTCTGTATTACATAATAATGCAGTAGATAAGACTTATTGGCTTAAAAGAACAAACTGTATTTTCCAAAATGAAGAGAACAATAGAAGAGGATCAATCAAAGCATAGAAAAACAAAATTAATTTTCTCTGATCTCAACTTCTACTTCTTTAACAACCAAAGAGCACCTTCTGTTTGTAATAAATTATTTCATTAACCCACAAATGACCTCTTATATGTTGTTTTTATTATTTATTGAAGAGCTTGCTTTTTTAAAAAGAGGGGATAACTTAAACACAATTCACCTGACCCCTGGAAACATCTTAAACTTTTAGTTTAAAACTAAAATAGTTGGGGGGGGATCTTCAAACTACGTATCTAATAATAGTTTGACAAAACTATTTCTTTACAAAAAGTAAAAAGAAATATAAAGCACTTCACTAAACATTTCTAGAATGATTTGCATCGTGTCAGACTTTGACAACTAGAAGCAAAGTGAAAGAAGGATTTGATTCTAGTGTGGAAATTGTATGTGGATGATGCAGGAACTGATCAAACCTGAGGTTTCCTAAAATTACCTTATTTATACAAACAGAAGAGCCTGAGTTAATGAGATTGTTTTTCCTGGTACATTAAAATATGGGCTTATCTTTGCTTTCCAGGGGATTCCCAAGAACTGTGGTGACTAGATTTTTAAAGTTCTCTTTTGATTCTAATGGTGTTATTTCCCAGAGGTTTGTTCAAGGCTAGTAAGCATCTTCCACAGACCTTGATAGCAAGGTCTTGTTACACAGTTTTTATTTATGTAATTAAACAAGAGAGCAGAGAGAGCTTGAATTAAAATATTAACCGTAAGTTTCTACAGTTTCACATTATGAAAGTCAACTCTGGGGCCGCTCGGTAAGATCTATCTTGAGGTGGCTGATCTGGCCTTCGGGTGCATCTTTCATGTTCTACCCATAGGTCATAGTGCACATTGTGAGCGTGACAACACTTTGGAGTTACGCGATTTGGAGGGAACATGAGCTGACCAAGTAAAGGAACTCTCCCCTTGCACCATTCGGACTAGAGCCATTTGGCTCCCTCCAGAGAAATGTTTAGCTAATCATCTGTGGCCCCATCACAGGGAAAAAAAAAAAAAAAACAAAAAACAATATCCTGTTATAAAATGCTTCTAAGTCTTCTGTGAGTATTAATTAAACTTCGTTGAAATATTTCAATTCCTCAAATGAGATAAAAAAGTAGGAAGTCAAGAGGAAGATCACTGGGCCTGTGAGTACACATAATACACATGGAGATTAGGTCCAACAGGAATCAGACAAATCCCTTGATCTGTTTGGTGCCTAATCTTTCTGATCAAATTTATTTCCCAGTATTTCTTTTAGTTATATTTCAAGTGACTTGTTTCCTTTAAATCTTGGATTTTGAAATAATTTCTCAAGTTGAATTAACCTAAAATTAGATATTGCTCTAATTCTAACTTTACTCTTTGTAAGATAAGTAAATTTATTCCTGTTTTATTTCTTCCATTTCCATTTTATGTTCTAGGAATTTGAACATAATAAAGGCTAGAGAGAAGCAAATCTGTGATAGCTGTATTCATTTTATGAGTTTAATTTATCTATTATATGTTAAATATGTTCCTCTTTCACCTTTATTGTGTCACAATTGCAGAGAGAAAAATATTAAAACAGAATCATCAGTTAAATGTCTAAACATCATTCAGACACATAAAATTCAGATCTACAAATATGAGTGGGGCAAGATAAAGTATGATGCCTCATCTTAAAAATAGTTTAATAGAAAATTAATAGCTAAGTGAGTATTATATTCACGTGACAGTGAAGAAACAATAACCTTTCATATGTTTGGGTTTTCTTCTTTACTTTGGGGAATGAGTCAGATAAATGTCTCTGCTAAGACTACCAACAGAGCATAGGAACCCATGTCAACATTCTTCCTTCAAGGATTTTAGAATTCATTTTCAACATCTTGTGGAAATCGTCTGCCGCTTGTTGTGTGCCCTACTGATGATGTATTTTACTTTGAAACACAGACAGGACCAGAATGAGAGAGACACAGAGGGAGAGAGATAAGAATATATTTATAAAAGGGGAAAAATAATAAGAACTGATTGCTAAAGATATGAAATCAAATAATGGACTTGTTTTTAAAGACTTCTTATAACTGAAGCCAGATATCTACACAGAATAGTGCTGGGAGATGTGATTAACAAGATAGGAATGTGTGTGTCTGCAATCTCAAGTTGTTCTCACAGAATTTCATAATTCAATCAACCAATCAATCCACTGATCAATCAAAAAATAGATTGAACACCTACTATATACCAGGCACTACATCTGACTGTGACTTACGATGAACAAGACAAGAAAGGTGAGTAATATTATGAAGTTTACAATGTAGCAGGGCTTCATATAAATAGACAAGTGTGATAAAGCAAGAGGAGGTTATTACTGGCGTACATAAGATTACCTAGATTTCAAAAATCAAAGAAGATTCTCAGGGGAAGTAGCAAAATAGGACTGAATGGATGAAAAGAACTACATTGGAGAAGAAAAGGGGAGGGGTTGAAAAGTAAGAATGTTTGGGGAAGATGAGCGAGTGCAAGGGAGGGAACAGTGTGAGTGGTGGGTTAGCAGGGGCCATGATGTAAGGGAATCTGTTAGCCACGTTAGTTAGTCCAGCTTTATCTGGGAGTAGTGGAGACCTGACAAGACTGGATGTGGTAGAAAAGGGAAAACACGTAGTCAATGGTATAAACAATGTATTAATTATACCAAATGATTTCACTGCTACATTTAATGTATTTGTGCCAACTGACTATAACCCCAAATATGCTGAAATGGTACCATAGGAAGTGCGTGTCTACCCTATATATTCTCCGTAACCTTAAACACCATGATGATATTTTGACATGCAATCCGTTTTTCACATTTTACTGAGTATATGATTCTTTTCGTAACCATTTTAGTCTAACTAGTAATTTCCAAGTTAAAAGAAAATTACATACATTTTACACAAAATTACATAAAGCAAAACTGTCCAAAAATAAGAACAACTCTGGCATACTTAGAATCATAAATACTTGCCAACTGATGAGAGAAAATACTTGGTAACCTACAATCTTTTTTTTCCAATTTTAAAATAAATGGCAATATTGAACCAAAAAAAGCACTTCAGAAACAAATATTAAAATATTTACAAACTTGTGTTTGTATAATTATTCATATGAGTGTATGTAGAAATTTGCACTCATTTTTTACTTCTGTTAATTTACTCATTCAATAAACCATTATTTTATGAAATATATGCATATATAGACTCATATATGAGTCTCTCATTCCAGGTTTATTATTTTGTAATATTGTTGCAGAGGGGAAGCAAGTGAGAGAAAGGAATTTAGTTTGACCAAATAATTCACCTGCATTCTGAAAAACAGACCAAAGGAAAAGATGAGCATATCTCAGCAACAGTGAAAGTAGAGATTTACCCAGAATTCACAGTTTTGACAGGAGTACATCCCTAGTTCCTTGAAAAGCATGGGGGCAGAATTCTCTGATTTTTTTTCATAATAAACATCCCCAGTGGTGAAGACAAAAATACATGAGAGGGGTTGAGAATAAGTCAGGATGTGGAGTGTAAAATTCTGTTAATTTCCGGCTCTTGGTTTGGACGTCAAATGCCCACTTTTCTGATGAAGAAATTATTTTTAGTGCCTTGAAGTCAGAGCAAAATTACTATCCCTTTAACCACTTATATCCCTCTAGTCCTCCCAAGAGTCAAGCCAAATATTAAAAGAAAAAAGTGTGGCATGTATTTGCCAGTTCTTAACATTTCCTTGGGATGTTCAAACGCAAATACATCTAAAATTTTAATTGCTAAAAAAAACCCTATAAAACAGAGCTAAATATGTTTAGAGTGCTATTGGAAACAAAGTTGACTGAAGACTACTAACCATGCAAAAAATGCTAAGTAAAATCTAAACGTTATGGAAAAAAATCATCATTCCAAGGTTTATTAAGACTTCTATATTACTTAAAGAGAGTTACCTCTGAGTAGGTTCGTATGTCCTGGTTTTCCCCGTATATCCCACAATGAATCTGTTCTGCTGCCTTATTAATAATAGCACTCTTTCATTCAAAAACTATACAGATTTGGATGGTAAAAAACATGGTTACTTTACTAATAGATCTTTAGCACCACAAACGCTAAACAACATTGGTATACAGTGCTCTAAGAAGGATCGCAGATGTGGACATGATGATAAAGGGACATGGGGTTCAATATTAATCACAGGTTTTGCTATTCCACTGCTTCTGGGAAATGACATTAATAAAGACAAGGAAGTCACAGAATAATGAGAACTTATATCAAAATTGTGTAAACAAAGCAGCGAGTATGCTTGCTTTGTGCAGCTGGTGGAAACAACACTCTAGGCTACTTAACCTTTACCAGTTATTTTCAAGATTGCATTATTTATAAGAAAGTTCTGTAAGTGAATTTCAAAAGTATCTCTGGCTCAGGTGTCTATGAATGGTGGTTGTGGGGGATTTTTAGTCGTTCTCATGAAGGGTGACGGGAATTTTTTTCCCATCAGTGAATGACACTGTCTTTTGTCACTAGGCACAAAATTTTAAACTTCAGAATCTCATTATGTATTGGTAACCTATTGGGAGGTGCTACTTACACTACCCTTTGTTCATCCAAACGAGCTCAGTTAGTTAAATGGTGCAAACTAGGAAACACATTTTACGCCAATTTTAAAATCAAAAGTGAAATTCATGAAGAATTGATTTAAAAAAAAAAAAGAATTGAAAGTGTCCAGCCAAAGTTGAGGTAAAATCAGTGGCTTGCAATGTGTTAAACGTGTTTATTTGCACTTTCAAAGTTCAGATTTCCTCATACATTTTCATACTGATGGAGATAAAATGCTAAAGTCTTAAATCCCTCTATGCCATGCTGAGTTGCTAAGGGCTGTTGAGTTTTTGTTATTTCTCCTCTCGAGTTAGCTCTGATTACGCCTGCTGAGTGAAAAATTTGTATTTGCCGACAGAAATAGGAACCACCCCACGTGCACTTGCACTCAGCAAACGCTCCAATACATCACAAAGATTTGCTCAACCCACCTTCAGAGGCCAAATCGAGCATGTTATTTTCTGTTTAGATCTGATTCTGGAGCCTATCAGTCAGGAGTGTTTTCCAATCTCTGATTAAAGCAAGGCCTACAAAGGCTGGAAGTGTTCACACACAGTCTCATTAGAGTGCTGGATGGAGTGACCCAGGCCTTCTAGCACAAAGCTCTGAGTGAACTTCAAATATGAGAGTGCATCAATCAAATCCAAGCAAGGCTTTTATGTCATTTTTCTACTTTGCCTTTAAAGTCCTATAGGAATGCCCTTTCCAGCTGTACAGCCGAAAAGCATTCAATAGAAACAAAAAAGCAAAGACCCCCCAACCCCCTGCCCCTCCAAATGGGGATGGTTTTACCTCCCCCCACCAAGCATTAAAGAGTCTTCTGTGTGTTTTAAATTATTTAGCATGTTCAACAATGCAACGAAGAAGATACTCATATCACTCAGTGACTCTGTATTAATTATTAGCACCCCTTTGAAAAGGAAACCAATAAGGTCAAAGGCAGAGAGATTGCATATTGTACATTTTAAATAGGGGTAGCAGAGAGATAGGGTGAAAAATAAAGCAATACTCATGGAGGTTTTTCACTTCTTGTCCCCAACCCTAACACCTAACTTCACTTCTTGCTTTTTTTGTGCCAGCTTATACCATTAAGAAGACAAAAAGCAAAAGGAATAAAATCATAAAGGACCCTTAAGAATCTTGGCAGGAAAGATGGGAAGGTATAAGACAGAGGAAGAGGAGTCAGGCATTTAGTGAATGTTTGTTATACACACTGCTCAGGGCACTAGCGTCATCTTCAAAAATACATCTTTAAAAGATAAGCATGAAGCAAAACAATATAAATTTGCCCACTAATATCATTAGAGGAAAATGCATGAGTACAGTTAGCAGTGATGATTAAATTTAGGTGCTTTTGCTTCCAACATCAGGCCAAAAAGTATTATAACGCAAGTAACATAAGTATGAATTAAATAAAATGAGGCTTTTGAAGCCTGAAAAACAAAATAATTTAAAAGGAGAAAATAAATCTTTCCTACAGTGTGGATAAACTTTCCTGAATTTTACACCTCTCTTTAAACAAGCAAATGGTTCAACTTCTCAAGATATCCTATACTGATCCAATTAGGAAGGGCAACATAGTGACAATACAGTGTACATCAAAATATTGGGCGGATATATTGCTTATTCAAGGGAATTCCCTCTATGTGTACATTTGTTTCCATTGCTAAACTTTACTAAATGTTAGGCAAATACCACCCACAAATAGCACTTCACCCACTCAAATATATTGCAGCATGCGTAAAAGAGTGTTTGAATTTAGAGCAATATATATATATATATTTTTTTTTTTAATTTAGCATGTGTTTCTTTACAGGGCTTTAGATGTTCAGAAGAATTATGCAGATTTTATAAACGAGTACTAAAGCATTATGCTACTTGATAGTGTCCCATCTGTGCTTCCCTGTAGTGTTTGACGGGGCATCTGTGTAAATTGTTTTTTTTTTTTAATTTTATTTTTTAAAGTTAATTAGTTTACTGCATAAAACTTCATGCACTACCTGATAAAAACTTTTGTTCATTTTAGCACCTTCTCCTCTAGAGCTGATGTTCATCAAATCCCTAGTCAGGCCTAACTTCTTCTTTTGTAGATTTCTAAATGGAAATAATCAATGTTTTTTTCCTCTTTATCTTATAGGGCATGTTACGCTATGTTTATGTGACAATAAATACTGAGTGTAAGTAATCATTTAAGTTGATCACCCCGATATTTCATATATTTTGTCATAGCTTCTCAACTGAACTATCTTCTAATATGTTTTTCAAGGATAGCTTAAGAAAAGCTTAAAATAGAAAACTTTCTAGAGAGCAAATACACGTAGTTATAAAGTGGACAAAACCAATCTTTCTTCTCTTTCTCGGGGATACTTGCCTCCATTTAAGGTTTTTAAATTATGCCAACATAGGACCAAAAATCCAGATGAAATGAAATAAGAAACAACAAGAAAAATTATGAAATGTTTTTCATTTGCCGATATCTTGCTTAGGCAAAATAACAGAAATCTCAGATAACAAACTAAATTTTTCAAGTTCATTTCAGTACTTTTTCTCTGGAGAAGCAACATAAACTAAAGGAAACAGACACCCAGGACAGAGAGGAGAAATTCTGCAACTGCTTTATGGGTAATACAGACCATCGGTTAAGGGCACAGTTTCTGAATCCAATCTATATGAGCTGTGTAACTTAGGGAAATTTTTTTACAAATCTATATCCAAGTCTCTTTATGCTCAAAATGATCTCATAATGATATTTAACACACAGAATTATTGAGTATTAAATAAGTTTATACTTGTCAGTGTATAAACAGTGTTTGACATGTAGCAATTGCTCAAAATATGTTCACCATTACCATGCTATTTTGATGAAAATAGCTATTTCGCTAGAAACATAAGCTTACATTAGCTCAATGTATCTGAAAAAAAGTAACTATTACTTTTTCAAAAATTAAAATATGTATTTTATGTAACATTTAATTCAAGAAGTCTTATCATAGATAATACATAAGATACATTTCCTTTTATAATAAACAAGAGTACAATCCTGTAGGAATAAATTTTATTTTATGAATCTTTCAAATTGAAAATTTAGCACAGTCTGCCCATTTTGAATTATATAACTTTAGAGCTATTTATTTCTCTTTCTGACATTATGGTCATCATATAGGCAAGCTCTATAAATTTTAAATAGCATACAATGTGAACATCTTTTGCATTTAAAAGCCATATAAATTATTTGTCCAATGATGTTAACTATTTATTTAGTGGGCACTGAGATCATAACTGATCTATAACATGATGTTCTAATATTTGTGCTCCATTATGCTCTCTATCAAATAGATTTAAGAAAAAAAAAAGGAAAAATATAGGTTTGAGTTTGATCTTAAATTTACCTTATTTAGAAATTTGGAAAACCTATCAATGAGGTGCACTTTTTTTTTTAATTGAAGTATAGTCAGTTTACAATGCTGTGTCAATTTCTGGTATATGGCATAATGTTTGTCATACATATACATACATATATTCATTTTCATATTCTTTTTCATTATGGGTTGCTACAAGATATTGAATACAGTTCCCAGGCGGTACACTCTTGTTCACCTAGAAAAATCAATGCAAATGAACAAGCGAGAAAGTGGAATTTGGAACAACATTTCAATATGTGAAAATTAAATCAAAATGTCACCTTCTCTGACTTGGAGCAGACTGAATCATGAGCTAAAATCCTCACACTATCTAAGTGCATAAAACCTTAGCAAGCTCTGAGAACATTCTTAGACTCACATATAATCTGTTCCATCCAAGAGCATGAACGTTTAAAAGTTACTCTGTAGGATAAAAATATTTACATGCATTTTGCCTTAAGGTTTAAAGTATAATGGGTTCCAGCAGTTGCTTAACTCTCAAGGGGAAAAAAAGAAAAATCAAGTCGACACCAGTCATGAAACTATTGAAGAAAGTACATTCTGTGGTTGCAGTTTGCCTCTCCCATGTGGAAGATGACTCTTACTACGATCTTAGTTGAGACGCAACAATCCTTCACCAGTGATTTTTCACATAAAGTGTACCAATTACTCCAAAATTTAGTCCCCACCTTCCCTCGTCTTAGTATGTTCACCTCCACAAAGACCAGAATATGAAAACTACACACACAGGCATGTATGTGTGCACACACACACGATACTTTTCAGAAAGTTAAAAATCATATAAAATGTTCTTCAAGTTCCCATGCCTAGTTTGAAAGATTTGTCATAAGAAATATTTTATAAAAATCAAATCTATATGTGACTTCTCAGCCAATGATGATTCTTAATGGTATATGAGACAGAATTATTCAGTTTTCCTCTGATATAATAAAAAGGTTATCAATCGTACACTTTTGCTTGGTATTCCATGCTGTGCTGTAAGAGTTAGTTAAAGATATATGGATTCCATTCTTGTAAGTATTACAAACAAATACTATTTGGAGAACGTTGGACCAGATTAATTTTTCTGATTTTTTTTTCTATCTACTTGGAAAGGTGTCTAAACTTCTTAGTAAATATGTTTAAGTTAACATTCTCTTCTTTGAGAAAAAGTAAGTCACAATCATAGCTATGAGACTATTTCCATGTACTATCAAACATGATTAGCTTTCCTTTAATAAAATCTCACCATCATTTAATTTTTAGTTTTATTAACTTTTTTTTAAAGATGATATATCTTTTCTAAAATAATACTCAATTTTTATATTTATGAAAACACAGAAATCTATGCCTACCTTCAGTATTATTATGGCTACTTTTATCCAAGGGAAAAATAAAAGAAACCAAATTTTCAAAGACAGAACTTCTTATAGAATAATTGGAATTGGTCAAATGAGAGGTGAAATACACACACTGACAGTAGTACTGACAAAGCAAAAAGTATCCAGCCAAACTTAAAGAATTTCCTAAATTTGCTAATCATTATTTTTTAGACCAAGTTTCCATCCACCTACCCCCACCATTATATCAGGTGGAAGTGTCTATAAGAAGATAGATCCCAAAGAGCAGTTTAAAATGCTTTAATTTTTTTTTTAATGTGATACTGTTCTTTTTAAGGGTTCTTTCATATGTGATCAGTCAGAGATACTGACTTTTGTGAGTTAACACAAAAGTGAAATAGCACTTTTAAGTGCTGTCTCTCTTTGGAGATTTAATGCGCTTTGTAATATCTCTGAGATCAGTCAGGGAGAGACGAGAAAAAAGAAATTTGATTTTGAGTCTGGACCAAAGCTCGGTGACTTGAGAGGCACCTAAACATAATGAAAAGGAAGAAGTTTCAAAGAGAAAGTTGGCAGCTATGACCAGAATCCACAGGGCTAGCAGGACTGACATCAACCAGAGGCAGATTTAGAGGGGTACCCTATGATCTCTCTTGATACCATTGACACTTCAAGACCCAGTTTCATTGGGGAACAGTCCGGTAAAAGAACATCTCCAAAGGACACAGCATGGTTGCGGTATTGAGAAAGACATGAAAATGCCAGCACCAAGGGCCTAAAGCTGTCCTTTTCTCCTCCAAAGATCACATATATCTGAGGAAAGCAAAAGTCAACATCTGAAACCTGCTTTTTCAAGCTTGACTTGAATGATATAAAGTTGGCCGTATAATAGCTAGATGCTTACCTTTCTGACCCACGTTCAGTCTAATGTAAGAACAAGTTATTAGCTGATTCCTGGTAGTCTTCGCTTACCTCCCGGTGAATAACTTTTCTACTCTAGGTTTTTTTGTTTTTTTTTTTTTTTTTTTCAAATTAAAGTAACTGTCAGCTAAATGTGTGTCAAATACTGAAAATCAGCACAGAACACTCCCATTGCTTTGTTGTTTCCAATGTTTTCACAGGTCTATGTATTTCTGGTAGCAGTTCTGAACGTTGAAACTGATGCCCAGTTTCAACCCAAGTAGCTATGTATGAAATGTAAGTTCTAAATTTGGGATAAACAGTATCTAAATAAATAATAACAATAATGATTGGTAAATTAAAGAAATCATACAGATATTTTAAGCCAGAATGTGTGTGTTGATAGAAGGGGTAGGTGTTTGAGTTCCACAACCTTTAAGACACTTACACAATACAATCAAACAAAAATCTAGAACAAGCATATTAACCACGCATAGGATTTTAAAATTATGGGTCAAATGGATGCATCACGGTGATGTCTATTCTAAAATGGCATCTCTCCCCAGTTGTATAGGCTAAGTTACAATCGAATTATGGCTATAGAAGTTTTACAAATTCACTTACATGAGACTTATGCTCAAAATGAATGAAAGAATTGAGTTCTCTGTCAAAATAACTATGGTAAAAATATCACTTTTGGTCCAGATGCTCAGCCAACTGAAGGAAACAACAACTAATAATTACCAATTCTATTCTGCTTATGCTCAACTTCAATATAAAGTACAGATTTCTGTGTCTGCCTCCAGTATTATCATTAACTCCAGGATATCATTTTGGATATACCTTCATGACATCAAAACATCTGATTAATTTGATATAAAGAATTCGTTAAATTTAGTGAAAAAAATTAGTCTAATGTCTTCTTTCACAGAACATTAATTGAAACTTTATATTTTAGGAGACTATGTTAGCATTTTGTGGGCACTTTCAAAGTTTTCAAATTGCAAAACCATTTCAAGAAAATGAAAACTACCACACAGTAAAATAAACACTACACCTTTACTGTTAGGCAGGGTATATATTTCATGAAACCAATTCTAGAAGAGTTCCTGAGGAGCCCACCTTTTTCGAGGTCACAGAAGTTTGTTTTCTCTTAATTATTAAACGAAGTTGAGATGAGAATATATGATTTTAGTCACAGACATATGGTGAATTTACAGAGTTTCATTCCTTACTGTCAAAAGTTCAAAAAGGATTATCTGATGGCATTCTAAATGCTTGCAAAGAAAACAGACTCATACTATAAAGTACTAGAGATTCATCTACTAGAAAGACATTTATTAGTCTGTGGTCTGTGGTTATTTATACATGAGTGTTAAATATCATTGATACAGTTAGTGAGCTAAAATATGAAAGTGATCTTTTGCATGTTATAAGTATTTAAATCAAAGTAAGATTTTTATCACCTAGCATCCCAAATCTTTGTATTTCTTTAGGCATTTCTCCTTCTTCTTCAAATCTAAAGTATTTTATTCTCACACGGAATACCTATATTGAATGTAATCCTTGGTTCTATTTTAAAAAGAAAAGTTGTCCTGTTGGTCTTTACAGAACTACCACACCCAGGAGCCATACACCCTAGAGATAAGGCTATAATTTCGTGCATATACCAATATTGGCCAACTAAAATTCTATCAAAAATAAAATACTTTCTTGTTAGTTTGGAGAGTCTTTTCTATCTCCTACTTTAGTTTTTGCATAGCTAGTCTATGAGTTTCCTATGAATAGTACCTATGTTTTCTTTGTAAAAATATCTATGAAATCATTCACATGTGATAATAAATTTAAACCAACAAGAGGAAGCATAAGAGAGAAATCCTACAGAAAACACTGGGAGTAATTCATATCACTATCTTTTCTACTCATAGAAGAGCATGTTTCCACAAGTGTGCCTATATGAATTTTGATGTCAAATATTTCATTCCACAAATATTTATTCAAATTCAACTACATACCAGGTTCTGAGGATCCAGACGTGAACAAAACAGATCAAGTTCTTATTCCCCTGGCGTACACGATCTAGTGGAGGAGATTGAATATGTTAAGTTGTAATAAATTTTATGTATAAAATGCAGGACACACAAATAACAAGAGACTGGAAAGTACCCTGAACTCATTTAGTCTATGATCCAAATGATGTTAACAGTATGATTTTTCTCTTTTGTAT
The DNA here is from genome assembly GCF_048773025.1 of Camelus bactrianus. Classification (NCBI taxonomy): domain Eukaryota; kingdom Metazoa; phylum Chordata; class Mammalia; order Artiodactyla; family Camelidae; genus Camelus; species Camelus bactrianus. The sequence goes on from NC_133541.1 coordinate 64,253,393, forward strand.
TTCCTATTATGACACCCCTCCAGCTCAGTAAGTTTTGTTTTGCCTAAAATATGAGGTGGAAGGCAATAACAAGGGAACATTATCCGGTAAATCTAACTGATATTTTATCAGTTATATAAGACCTCAAATGACCTAAAATATTTCCTAATGATGAAACATTAACAATCCAATTCAACTAACGTTTAGCAGGCAGAATAACGCTAAGTAATTTAATTTGCACATACGTGCCTCCTTATTTAAGATTTCCCTAGTCATTTTGATTCATATTATTATATAAGTAATTGTATATTACACTCTACAAAACATGTGATTCAACAAGTTAATAGTCTAGCCCTTGAATTTCTTCTATTGCTATATTGTAGAATGCATCATTAAAAGGCAGTACAGTTATTAGAATAGTATTCCATGTCCTCTCTTTCGTTTGGTGATATCTCAACTTTTTTTTTTTTTTTAAGTCTCTCCTAGTTTTAAAAATGCCCAGTCAGGAATTTTCTTCTGAGTTCCAATTACTTAAATATTGTTAGCCTTACCTCATATTTCTCTCTCTAAAATGATCCATTGTTTCAAGTTAAACATGATTCTCAAAATATTACCCTTCTTGATTTCATAAAATAATGTTTCTTTACTAATATATGAAGGCTGATTCAAAAATTCTGGAAATGTATTTATTTTAAATGGTTTCCAATATTGACTTCTAATATTTATTTTTTTTATAAATGGGAATTTGCTAACACCATTGTTTTAAGTTCATACTAAGTAATCTACAAGCTAAATAAAAAGCATGAGTCTCATGATTTATGATTACTGTCTTTAAAATCCACCAATATATTTTCATAAGTAAAGTCAGTAAGCTCCTAACTCCTCAAAGCTCTTAAAACAATTCAGTGAGAACTATCCAAAAAAGAAGCAAAAATGGCAAGAACAGCTGCTCTGTAAATAAATATGAGGGCCAGCTTTTCTAGGTAAAATATTTAAGTTAGAGTGGAAACATTTTTTCAAATCTTTATCTCCTGTCCAATACTTCTGCATCTGGGAGTTCCACATTCTATAAGGGATGGTTGCTCTGAAACTTGTTTGAAATTTAAATAATAATTATATTTAGTACAGGATTCCATGATTACATGGAAAGCATGCCATACATATCATCTCATTAATCTTCTCCATAATCTTTAAAACTGTTTAGAACACATAATTTGAAGAGCTTAATTTGGCTCTGAATCTTCAGCTCCTTCAGAGGACCTTTGAGAAGGTATGGAAGGAGCTTTATTTTAATTTGTTACTCTGCAACATCCCTTTTGTGGCATATAGGAGAGAAATAGATATCATTTCTCAAATGATAATTCTAAAAATATGAGCTATTGGCCCCATTTAATTCAATTTTATTGATAGATTTAACATCAGCTTTTATTATGAGAAAACATGTCTATAGTTATGTTCCAATAGCTGTCTTTCTGTGTTTTTCACTGCCCAGAGGAGAAAAGCCTACCCCACAATCTCACCAAAAGGAGGATATGAACCAAGGTTCATATATCTGAAGTGATGCGTATCCCAACCACCTTGAATGCAGGAATTTCTAAACTATTTATTTTTGTTTTCCAAAAATATTTACATTGAAAATGAGCCATAGATGGTGACAGATTTTGTGTTACCCTTCTGAGATGTATCATATACTGCTTGAGGCCAAGAAATGAGTAGTTTCCATAGTTAGTAAGCAAAATTGAATAATTGGACTGTGGTTCATGAGGGTTTTCTTTTCCCTCTAAGAAAACCACATAATCTGTAAGTCCCGGTCAAGTGGGCTTACTGGATTTATTCTTTAGAAGCATACAATTATCTTGTGCTTGTTTAACATAACTACAAATAAACACTCAAGCATAAATTTTTTCATTTTCTTTCACCAGAAAATTCATATAATAGTTTTCTGTTCACTTAAGAGTTTTCTTTGAGTAAAAATGTACTCTTTGTTTAATTCTAACATAAATTTAAAAATCAAGAAAAATTAAAAAGTGCTCCCTATAATAAATCAAACATTTGAAAGTCATATAACTACAACATTGTGAAAGGATACAACTGATTTGACTCATACTTGCCTCTGAGGGAAATATTTATTTTAATGATTACCATTTACAAATATTGTATTTATTTTACTATACCTTTATTCATTTTATTCTCACATCATGTTTATAGTAGAATGTGTTTTGCTAGCAAAACCACAAAGTACTTATAACTTGACAAACTGAAAAATTTTTTCAATTGTTTTTTTTTTCCAGTCATTCATTCATTCATTTATTCGCAATTCAGCTGATATTAGTTGAATATCTACTATGTCCTGGATGCCAAGGATATAACCATTAAAAAGATAACACTACTGCTATAAAGGGACCTGTAGTCTAATTCCATGAAGGAAATAGGCAGTTACTGTTACTTAATCCAAGCCTGGAGGATTTGTTTTAATCCACATTTTTTTTCTTGAAAGTTCATCTAATCTTGGAGCTTTATTAACTCAATAAATTAGCTTTGGCTTCTTCCATCTACCGAATGACATCCTGAAGAAATACCCAAGTAAGTCAGTATGTCTGCTACTTTTTCAGCTTTCTGACCCAAGGCTGGTTATGGAAAATCTTGAGTAGATGCACATTTTTGCTTCACCAGATTCTTTCTAATTGACTCATCAACTTTTAAGATATTTCAGTCATTCAATCCATCTATGAGCTTTAAAGAAAATTTAAAAGGACCTGTGAAGCCTTCAGGAATCAAGCCTTAGAAAAAATTTATAATGTAGATATCCTATAACACTAACAATACTGGATTATTATTGGTGTTAAAATTTGTAGAGAACTTTCAGGGTTTTAAGTACCTTGGGGCATGTACATTGCATACAGGACATTTTACATAGGAATCACTCAATGAACTATTCAATCATACATATATGTGTGTGTGTGTGTGTGTATGTATACCTTAGGAAGTTTTTTTTTTGGAGTCATATATATGACCATATACGTGTGTGCTTATGTACATATATATACATTCATATACAAGTTAAACTTCTGGGGCCTCTAAACTTTAACATTTTCCAGTAGTTTTGCCTAGTCCCTACAGTAAAGTCCTAGACCTTTCTCTACACAGTATTACCAAATGTTGGCAGCAATAATATGTCTGATAGTACTATAAGTTCATTCCTTGAAATACGATCTCAAAGAAGTAATAGCCTTGGGCACAGTGTTTGATCATGGTAGATTACAAGATTTCAAGGGTAAAATGAGACAAGGAAAAATTGGGTATTAAGTATAATACCATTTTTAGAAATATCCTAGTGGTTGTATGTCACAATTACAAAATTTTAAAAGTTAGATTAGTTCTTTTAAAAACAGTTTTTATTTGCAAAAGAAAGCACATCTTTGTTACCTTCACTAAGAAGTTTTCATATAACATTATCATTAAATATATTATTCTAATATTATATGTAATACTATTATTTCTAATAGACTAAGAATGCATTGGAGAAAACACTGCCTAGAAATAATTTGTATTTTTGAGTAGAGTTTTGTATATCAATTATAAGCAAATAAAAGGGTACTTCTGTCAATCCCTATAGTATTTTTCATGGCTGCAATCAATGCTTCCATTACCATTATTTGTGTAATTAAGTTAAAGTTGATTGGTGTATATGTTTTTCTACAACAGAATAATTTAGGCATTCATTTTCACAGGATGAACACATACATTTTAAGTAGTTGATGGAAGTCATTGTCTAGCCTATAAAGAACAATAATGCATACAAACACTGAGAGGTAACCAAACACTTCACTGAGGTCACCAGCCTCTGCATTTTTTAAAAAATCATTTATCATCTCTCTGGCACCACTTCCACCTTCCAATGCTTAGCAGCTTCATAGTCTCATTACATACCTGCTTGTATTTATCTATACAGTCTTCAGAGAAACCCATCTATAGCTAGTTATGTTAACTCTCTGCCAAGTATTTGCAGATTATTAAATTATTTTATTTATTATATTATCATGCTTTAAGTCAGTAGACTATATTGCTAAGGATGGTACATCCAAAGAAACTGACTTAAAAATCCTTCAGGAAGAAATAATTTGTGGGCAGGTATGAGTATGGAGAGGGATGGTCCTTTAAAGTAGTTCAGCAAGCATTTAATTAGCATGTACTGTGTGCAAAGAGCTGAAAATGGCTGGAACACTGGTATGTTCATTTCACACCACACACAGAGTCTTTTGGCAACATGGTCTCCATTGTATACTCCAAATTACCCTGGTTGTCTGATTCACAGAAATGGAGTTTATTTAAATGTGAATAAACATTTTAATCACTTGATAATACTTTAATTTTTCACCCCTTCAGGTCCACTTCTAAGAATCAGATCACTCGGTTTAAATGCATTGAGAAGATGTTTTAACCACATTAATTAATCTTTTGTTTATGGAATGTCACTAAACAGCAGGTTTGCCTGTAACTGGTTTCTCTTTTTGCTCTTAATAAACTAACTTTTAAAGAAGGTTATTAAAAATGGACACCCAGCACCTATATCCATATACTTAGGGTCTGGGGAAGAAGAATGATGGAAGTGAAGAAACAGGGCATATGTTAACTAATTTCTTTCTCTGCAGAATGAGGATAATTTTATAAGGAAGTAAACATTCACATTTCACAAGTAGATGTCTGCCTGCTAAACTGTAGTCTGACTACCACTAGAAATGTGTGCTCCTCCCCCACTTCCACCAAGAAAAATAGGACTTAAGGAAACTTTTTCCTCTGGACTAATAGAAACCTGGCCCTTTAGGAACCTGTAACTCAAAACTCTTCTGAGTTGGTCTCCTCACTTGGAAATCATCTCCCACTACTCTGTACTCTTCAAGGATATGCTGAAATAAGTCGCAGAGATGTCTGCTTTTCCACTTGTTCTCATTACTTCCTACAGAAAGAGAATGTGCTCTATTATCTTCTGCTCCAAAATGAAGTACCTACTCCAGACATTATCCATCTCACTGTGGGATAACAAATAGTCACAGTGATAACCCAACTTAATAGTTGATTGGATGTGTGAACATGTCAATTCTATAATAGTCTTTTCTAAAAATGTATATGGCATCATGAAGGATTTTCATGAAGGATTTTCACAAGTACCATAAGTAATTCTATCCTAAAAGTCTGTTTTACAATCAGGATCCAATGTCCCGCATCTTCAAGGAGTAATCACAGAAAAGGAAGGCAAGGGGAGAGCCATGTTCAAACGGGTTTGGGAAAATCAAAGGACGAAGATCGGTGCTCCCTGCTCACATTTACTGTAGTGATTAGAAGAGCTATGCCACCCTGGTGTTACCTTCTCAACCAGCATGGATGGTGCAGGAGAGGGTGAGTAAAAATGGGTCAGTGTGGTGTCTATTCATATAGCCCCAACACAACCTGCACCCTAATAAGTCAGAGGAACAGCTGGAAGTTTCCTGTGGCCCTAGAGAGAGGCAAAAAATTGCAATGTCTTATGCATCAAAGAGGTTATTAAAGCAATTCTGAAGGAGAGGTCATGTGGGTTCATGAGGGAAGGATTCAAGTGGGATGTTCTTGGTCCAAAAGCCAAAATCTTTAAGTAAAATAGATGCCCCTGCAGATGCCATTTTAGGTGACAGCAATGGTGACAAGCAAAATGCTTATCCTCTGCTCCAAGGTTGGCCGCTGTGCAAGCCCCAGAAATGTATGGACAGATATGGGTAGAGAGCACCCTGAATGGCTGACATTATCTTCCAAGTGAAGAACTGAAGTAGAACCTAAGTTCGTTTATAGAAAATTAAAATGTTATTCTTCTTACACAACCACACTGAGTACTGAGATTCATTCCTCACAACACTGTCATTCTTCACTAGGTGATGATCACTTCTGCTAATGGAATGGATGACGATAACATTATGAAAAGGGATATATTTCAAAAGATATATTCAAATAACATACAACTTGGTATAGAAAGGTTGCTGTTCATTTATTGGGTCTTTGCTTTCAGAAGCCTACATAATATGCAGAATAACAGCTTAATCAAATGCTGTAGCTTCAATGACAGTTTGTTCATAAAAATTGGATTATACCTGAATGCATGTTATTTTCATGAATTGTGATTTCCTAATCATAATTTTACACAAATAACATTTATAGGATAAAATATGACTCAGTTTCCACTAAACTCTCTCGGGGTAAATCTGGGAACAGATAGCCCATTTTCAAGGTGAAACTTCTTTGATTTCCTTCATAAATAAAAATTTTATTACCTAAGTAAGAGCTAAACCCAGATCTTCAGTAATTTCAAACAGCTCTTTGGACTTTAGATTAAATTGACTTTAATTTAAAAAATCATTTTTCTTCAAAATTTGAATTTCAAAATTCAATATATTAAGAATTAGTTTTGCCTTCTGTGAAAAAGTGTGGATGTGTGGATATGTGTGTGTCTGGGTGCATGTGCCTGGTGCTCCCTTCCCCTCAGCTCGTGGTAAAGCAACTTCCAGTTTATTTAAATAAACCATAGACAGAACTGTCCTTATACACAGGTGAGAAGAATAGAAATTTAAATAATACGAATTGAGGATCAAAAAAAAAAAAAAACCCAAACAACAACAAAAAACTGAGAATCTACAAAACCAAAATGAAAAAAAAATTACCTAAACATTGTCTATACTAGAAACTTTTTCAACAGAAAACAAATCTTTTAATTGTATCACATGAGATAAAGCTTAAAGGGCAAATGCATTTTATGGGACAAATTGACAAGAATAATGTAATTTGTAAATGAATGGTATCAGACTTGTACCGGAAGTTTTAACTTTAATAAAAGCAGTTGGAGGAAGAGTCTGAAGGCAGCGGATGACCAAATTTAACATACTGGTGGGGAGGGGTATTGCCACACAAAGAGAAAGCAGTGTTGCCTTAGATTAATGTCATAATTAGACCCATCATCCAGTCATGCTGGGACTACACTGATTCTCAAATAGTTCTTGACACCTCAAATTCACTACTGTGTTTCATTTCTTCAACATATTTATTGAGTTTCTACTATCTCTCAGGCATTCTGGGTGTAACAGTGAGCAAAATTAACACAACTCCCTTCCCTCAAAGAACTTCCAACCAGGACAAGAAGCATATAAATAAGCACCCTATATATTATGTCAGAGCTAAAAGAGCTTCATAGATGAACAAAGCAAGGAAAGAAAACTGAGATCTTGGTATCAGAAGGTTTGTAATGTTTAACCGGGTACTGATGGAAGGTATAGAAAGGTAATTAAAGACCTGAAAAAGATGAGGGGGCAAGACATGTGACCATGCCAAAGAAGGACGTGATGAAACAGCTGAAAAGCCTGATGCTGACACAGTTTTGTTGAATTTCATTCTAGCTACGTCTGTGGGCCCCATTCATGGTATGTGTTGTTCAGCTGAATGGTGGGATTTTATAATTCTGTTCATATAAATTCATAAATACATAGAATACACATAAGCATGTGTGTTATATTTATGTATATCCTCTCATACAAGGATGCATTATATTTTTTTATAAATTTTATTTATGAAAAAAATTTTTCACAATAAACATTTCAATTTTCTTATTTAATAGACAGGAATGGGACAGAATGAATTAGACTAGAAAGAAATCTTTCTTTACTCTGTATATCATACAAAATAAGAGTTATAAAGCTTCTCAGAATATTTTTTAACTGGGAGGGTAATTTAGAGACAAAAATGAGAATATCCATTATTATAGCTCATTAAGTCTTTTTTTTAAGTAAGCTCCCTAACTGAGCAAAGACCTAATAAGTTTTATAATTAGGAGCTATTGTACTTCTTCTTTTAACTTTATTTTCATCTTCAGATAAAAATTATGACAATTCTGTAATACCTTCCTAATTTTAAAAAAGTATACATTACTGAAATTTAAGGGACACTGTCAACCCGAGTGGAGTCAGACTAGCCCAGATTTGCAACCCTGTTTATCTTCATAAAGACAGTCTGACTATTACACCTCACCTTACATTCTACATGTAAGGCCTACATGTAATATTAAGGGATTTTTACAGAAAAACATGCAGCTTAAAAAAAAAAAAAAGCCTTTCTGTAACAAATCAGCGTATTCCAATACATCTACTCAGTAGCTGTGGCTTAAATATGATTTGGGAGATTTCATGAAAGAGAAAAAAGAAAGAAGGAAATGAAGGCAGGAGGAGTGGAAGGAAAAAAAATGAAACTGCCTAGCTACAAGCTGCAGAGGGAAATTAATATTCAAAAGGTTAAGGTGTCTGTGAAATGTATGTAATGAGTAACACTCATAGTTTGTTACTATAGGTTCATTGCCTCTAATGTTGAGGACGGCACATGGATAATTTACGATTCCCATTGTCCCCTCTGCAGGGATTAATTCTGAATTATTTATGTACCTATATACGCAGAGAACTGAAACATTTTAGTTAAAGTCAGCCACTCACTCATAGTCTTGAAATTATGCAGCCCTTGTTGCTAAAAATGATGTTAGCCTCTTGTGATTTAAGTCATAACATTTTATTTTCAGTCCCACTGAGAGAGAAGGCATACAGGAGGGAGGAAAAAAGATAAATTTTTCTAGAATAAATCTCAGAATGCATTTTTTAAAGATGTAAATAGATAATGGTAATTTTGTTGAGTCGAATTATTGTTGTAGAGAGCATGTAAATAAACCTTTATTTTATTCATGATTTGTGATTTTGTAGTGGAATAATACTCCACAACTTGTTTTCATATTGGGATCTTTAAATACAAAGCCTCTACATTTCAATAAAGGGAATTCCACCTACGTACTAATTAATCAAAGAATGAAATTTCATTTTTGGAAAACTGTTCTAATTCATTCAGGTTTCACAGCAAACCATTTCATTTAGTCAACTGAATTCAGAAAAAGTACTATTTCCACTTACACTCCTGAGATTACTCACCGCTATTAAAGTCTCCTTTGACTACATCAGAATTAATGAAAAAAAAATGCAGGTATTACACACTTCTCTGAAAAAAAAATAACAGATTATATTCTGGACTGATAATGTGTCTGATGGGTGCTAATCTTGTCACCTTAAGACTATCTTAACAATTTTTAATAAATCAGATTTTGAAACATTGTGTATATTTAACATGCATTTTTTGCATAATTTGGTGTAAATTATAGGTTCCTATATCAAAATTTTGACTGAAAAAAAAAAAACGTTTTATACACAATTCTTTTAAGAAAAAAATCTAAATTAAAAAAAAAGTCTCCCAACAACTGACCCTGGGCCTTTGAAATTCAGATCAGTCTCTTCTGTTCTTAGCCATCATGCTTCCCCAAGAATCAGGGTGCACCTCAAGTAGACACAATGCTGGATAGGATACTGAGTATGAAAATAGATAAGGAATTCGAAGTTGGCAAAAGCAAAAGAATTTATACATATATATGCCACCTATAAGACATCAATTTCCCTTTTCGCGCCCACCTCATACAATTGAACAATTGCTAATAAATTAGGAGGAGGGGCATATTGATGTACTGCTTGACTCTAACACAAAGAAGTGTAGTTAGCAAAAAGCTGCAGTGGGTAATGAACAGTATTTTAACTCGGCAGTTTAACCTCCTTGTCTGTCAGCTGTGACCTTTTACCAACCCCAATGAGAGTCTGATTTCTCACTTTTGCTACTCACTGCTGGATGAGTGAATGTAGAATTTGACAGCCAGAGGTTTTACATGAAAAGGAAAGGTACTTAAAAAGCATGTTGTGATGATAGGCTACATTTATTCACTGTTCATTACGCTGGGTGCAGCGCAGCCTTGGTGGATTGATTGGGTGTGAGCGGCTTGTCTGCTGTGGAAGTGCAGAGGCGTTATTGACCTGCATGGGAGCTGGAGTGACCTCTAGATGACCCCCTTTTCACCTGAAATTGACCTTGAGAACAACCTAGGGTTCACTCTCATTTAAATAGTGGGGAAATTCGTCTAATAGCATGGGAATTATTAGAATTGATACATTGAGCATTTCCTTTTCTCCTTCCTCCTCCTCCTCTTTTTTTTTTTTTAAACTTTTACAGAGGTAAATGCATGCAGGGGGTAAGGCAAGTGTTGGCTTTTAAATTTCCAGACCCTGCTGCTGCTCTGCTTGGTGTCTGTACAGATTTATGGAGGGGGCCAACCAGACTTTGGACTGCTTGACGTAAAATTTTACCATTCATCACCATTGATTAGAGTCCACACTCTGTGACAGAGCCCAAACCTGCCTATGACAATTGCTATTTCAGTTGTTATGGACCATAATGGGCCATAGGGATGATTTAAAGGAGCACAATAGCTATCTGTAATTACACATGAATAATCCATGAATTCTACACCCCGACGCTTATGATCAGACCCTAACAACCAAGGCTTGAGACATTTATTCTCGTTCTCTCTTTGGCACCTGTGCCAAAAGTTACCCATTTATGAAAACTGAAGCACAACAAGCTTACCCCTCCCACATTCAAAGCTAAGTTTTCATTCATAGTTAAAAATAAATCACACACTTGGAAAGTGATAGAATATTGCCTTTTTACAGATGGTGTGCTCACTAATTGAACTTACTTCTTATTAGCAAAGGATGCCCATTATCATTTCATCAATTAGCATCAAGTAAATACATTAGATGTTCAGTATAATAGCTGGTAGGGCCGGAACAGAGAAAGTAGAACATTTATTATTACTGTTTTCATGTTTAAAAAAAATGTTTTACTTGAAGTCTTTAGCCGTATATTTGGCCAAAAAACTAAGGGAAAAAATCAAGATCATAAATAGTTTCAGTGGTAGAGTAGAAACTGTTGAAACTAATATACTAACCAAGGAATTCATTATCTTATACCTCAACAGTGAAGTATTCTCTAATTTTATGTGGAATGGGGAAATGGATAAAATGTTTGCCAAGTGAGCTTATGCAATGTGTTCAGCCTCTAAGGTCCAAAGCACTGGCACAAAAACACCTAATAAAAAAATCACACTTATCAGTGACTCCTCAGGATAGTCCCATGTCCAGAATATATCCTGAAGTAGGGACCAAGCTATGGGTACAGTCATTTTAAAGACTTTTTTTTTTAAAGGGGACCAAGTTTTTTTCTTGGTATTTCCAGAAGACGCCAACTCTTCTAGATCCAAGAATGGGAATCTATGCAAAGCTTTTGTAAGCTTGCTTCTTGTAGCTCTTAAAAATTTGTGTAACCGACTGCTAAATTCAGTTCATTTTGAGATTTTGATTTCCCGACATTTTAGGAAAAAGTTTTGGCATGTGCTTTTGGTCTGTCTACCACATATTCCAGAAAAGTGTCCTGTCTGCCTGGTTTATGACAACATTTCAGTAGCTCAACCTATTTGGGGCACAGGAGTGTTGCTTAATGCAGAAGCACTTTTTCATACTGTTCAAATATTTACATGCAAGGCTACAAGCTTATTAGCAATCTGGTGAAGTATTTGTAAATCTGGATCAAAATTCTGACAGGATATTTATTGCATTGACTTGACCTATTTTCTATCTAAAGCCCTACTCCATAATACTTGTTTCATTTGATGTTAATCCTATGCATAAAAGGGAGTAACTATGACATTTGTACACAGTAACACTCTAGCATCCACACAGGAGGATTCTACTAATCTGATTCGCCCCCTGCCTCCCTCAGTGTGTGAGGTGCTTACACCTATGACTGTTTCAAAGCTCCAGAAGGCCCTAACTTAACCAATGTGTGTTATCTATTACATTTTATTTTCCTCCTCTCTCATTACAGTGATAAACCACTGCAAGGGTCCTCAGCAGGTTAGAGGACTTACGAATTGCAATTATTCTAATTTAGGATTATATCATGCTTTTTTAATCCTTGGGAAGTTATTTTTCCTCTTCAAATCGTTCTAATACTGAAATGTGTTTTGGATATTCTGCAAAGGGGGATTCACTGCAAGACTGAAATGTAACTCTTAAGTTTTTAAAAGTAACTAATTTAAAATGAAATAAAAGATGACACTTTTTTCCAAGCCATGTAAATGATTTTTTTTCAAACAGTATTTTCTTCTAACTGTTCCCATTTGTCTACCCACCAAGTAAACTCAAAGCAGGGATATTTTTCCTTAACAGCAAATTCTTTACAGAATATAACAAAAATAAAGACGTAATTGGTATGACATTAGAAACCATGTACTCATCTAGTCAGCCTCCATCTCATCTTTGTTCCTACCTCTCTATAAAGGATAAGGCAGTTTTGCCCAAAGGAAGAAATAAAAGGGAATCCTCGTTAAAAGGTACATTAACGAAAAAAGAACAGCTTTATTGGGGACATGTGCATAAAGGGATGTTTGAGTAGTAAATGATAATTTACTTTTGAGGTATATTAAAAAGGTTTAATCTTACTGATCATGAGTTAAATTGGATGTTTTAATCAGTTAGTGAGTGCCAAAAATAATTATGCCAGAGCGCTTAGTCTGCAGAACATGTACACAAAGCATATAAATCCTTTGCTTCCCCAGGGATTGCTCAGAATAACACACAACTAAAAGACAAAAGGGATATCAAACTCATATAAATTAACATTGCAAATGATCTGAAAAATACAATAAATAACATGATCCCATCCCTTTGAATATGCAGCACAGGGAAGGGTGTCCAACACAAATATATGCATTCATCTTCTGTATCCTTGCTAAACTTTTCCAGTAAACTTTTCTTCCATTTACTTTCTACAGTTCAATTCAAGGTCACCCCTTTCATTGAGAGTGCTGGGCTGGGTGACAGAGCATAGAAATCTGTGTTCCTTTTACAAATGAATGTGAAAAATAGCATTATTTTCCTAATGAGCTTTTATTGAGGAAGTAAAATAAAGGAGTTGGACCCAAGGTCCTTTGAGAGTCCTTTGAAGTTCTAAAAATTTTATGATTTTAAGGTAAATATTTACCACAATTTTGATATACCTAACCAACCAATTATAAAGATATGGGTAAAAATCAAGAATATGAAAATGAATACATGCATATTCATGTATGACTGAAGAATTGTTCTGTGCACCAGAAATTGACACAACATTGTAAACTGACTATAACTCAAATAAAAAAATTTTTAAATAAATTTAAAAAAAAGATATGGGTAAAATCATTTCAACTCTTGCATAATGTTTTGAAATGAAGTATTTCTAAAATGCTAATAGCTACAAAGGCTGGGGTAGACCATAGGCATTACTCCATTTTTGTGAAAAATAGAAACAATATGAATAATTTTGTGCGTTAAACTTGCCACACCCCTTAAATCCCCATTTAGATGTCTTTTTACCTCTTATGTGAACTAAGTACTCGTTCATTTGCAATAATATAATTTGAAAGTAATGATATCTTCATCATTTTTTCCATTGATAATTGTACAATTTTTAGGTGCAAACAGTATTTCCTAACATAAAAGAATATTTTGGGTCACAGATTACTTTCAGTCACTATTTAAGATTATTTTTAAGTGTAAAAAAATGATTAAAGTTGAGGTAGCCACACCAGAAAAAAATTAAAAGTTTCTAAAATGTGTTTCTCTTTAAATAGTAGAATTCACCCTGGAATATTTATTCATGTTTGATGTAAAAGCTTATCATTTTCTGGAGCTTGATGATTATTGAAAGCTAAAAGAAGAGTGGGATGAGGTTAAGTGAATCATCAGTTACACATCTGATGTTTTTCCCATCATGTAACTTAATTGGTTTACACTGATTTTGTACTGGAGTATTTAGGGACAACATGGGGCCTTTTCTGCAGATCTGAACAGCTGCTTGATTTGTTAATGAACAAGGTCATCAGTAGCCAATTGCTCATAGCTGAAAAATTGCATGCTCCTGGTTAGTCCAATGGAAAGAGAATTTTTTAGATGTGGCTTTTGTGTTTGACACTGTTGTCTTCTGGGTGATTTGGGTACATTCCCCTGTTCCGTTTGTAACCCAGTTTCATTATATGCAAAACAGACATACAAATTTTTATTCTGTGTAATAGATCAAAGGATGTGATAGAATTACTCCTCTTTGAAACACAGGAACAAATGTGTCCCCGTTATCACGTACTTAGCAGTTATCACTACTATTTGGTGGGGGGGGTCACATATCCCTTTGAAAAGGTAGGGACTTCTATCCACAAGTTTGTGTATAAGTACACACACACAAACACAACATTTTTCAAAAAAATATGAGGATGTTCACATATGTCAGGTTAAGAGCCCTTTCAACAGAATTATTTTAAAATCAATTTCCTTTAGTGCCAAAAGAATGATACTTTAAAGAGAAAAGAGTTTCTAAACAATCATATGGGAAACAAGGAATTAGGTACCATGTTATGAAAATCAATTAAACGTTTTGCTTCAAATAACGAGCCATTCCTCTTGGACAACAAAATGTGTATTTGCAAAAGGAATATACCAATTCATCTGAGTTACCTCTTCTAGGAACAGGATCATTGAAAAACTATTTTGTACTTGTTTGAAAGATATAATACTTCACTGAATATGCATTTTCATTTTTTCCTATATTTTCAGCATAATTTCAATGGTCAGCTAAACAATGTATATATATGTATACTGTGTTAATAACAATTCTGAAAATGAGATTTAAAAGTGAATTCAGTGCCCTTCAGTGTGTTGTTATTCTCTCCTATTCCAGTTGTTTCCTCACATATTATCTGATCCAGAAGAGATACTTCAAATGACTGGACAGTCACAGACCTTGTTTTTGAACTTCATTATTTTACTTACCTTGGTAGTTAATAATGCTTCCATTCAGAGAACAAACACATAATCAAATGCTGAAATGTCAATGGTGGTATCTCACTGGAGTTCTAAAAAAGAGATGAAGAAACTTTATAAATAACATTAGAACTTAAATTTTCAAATTGGATTTTTATTTGGTACATTATTATTAATGAACACATTAATATCATCATCCTATTTTCAGAGATTATCTTGGTTTACAAAAATAAGAGTTCTGTTTGATTTTAATTTAACCTGAAATTTTAAAAAAAAACCCTCCATGGTCAAGCATTATAATTATTTCCTTACATATACCTTTAATTCCTTTGCCCCTCTCTTGATTCTGGTTAAAACCAGATTTCCTCCTCCTCTGCTCCCACACAGCTAAATCTGGCTGGAGAACAGCACCCCATCATGCTGACTGGTCTCACTTTATATTCCTGTTCATAGCCTACACTGGGCTCTTGATGATCTCTGTAATCATTAAATATGTCTCCAGTACATTCACACTTCTATTCTCTAGACAAGTTTTACACATCTTCTCACTCTTCACCCCTCAAGCCCCTCTTTCTTGTCCTGAGTCAGCTGGTGACATTTTTTTCCTTCACTGAAAACGACTGAAGCACTCAGAGGAGACCCTCCAAAGAACCTACCCGCCACATTCCCCAGTACTTGTGCTCTTGTACTTCCTGCCTGATGCCGTTCATGTCATTCCCAAGCTCTTTTCTCACTCGAAGTCTGACTTTCATACAAGTTCCCGTCTTTCATTTCTACTCAAGGACATAGCTCCAGAAATTCTGCCCCTCACTTTCTCCTATAACATCTACTACTCACTCTTTGCTACACCTTTCCCATAGGCATATGGGAAATAATACACTGATTATTATAGTATTATTTCTCCTATCTTAGAATAAACTTTTTTCATCTTTTTGTTCCCTTTCAGCAAAACTCCTCATCAGACCTTTCTACTCTATGTTCAATTTCTCTCCTCTCATTCTCTATTGATGTTACCCTAGTCCCTACCACCACCACCACTGCCACCACCACCAAATTCCTCTCTTTGATCACAAGTCCATTATAGTAAATCCAAGTCACACTTGACTTATCAGCAGTCAACAGAGTTGATGACTCTCTTCCTTGAGACATTTCCTTCACCTTATTTCCAGGTCACAGTCTCTTGATTTTCCTCCTACCTGACTAGTGCCTTGTTCTCTGACTCCTTTACTGGTTCTTCCTCTTCTCCTAGGCTTCTTAATTTGAATGTTTCCTAGAACTCATTCTCACATTGCCTCTTTCCCCATTCCTTGCTTATATCACATAGTTCCATGGCTTTAAAAAAGTATCTATATTCTTACACTCTCAAACATTTATTTCCAGTTTAATTATCTCTCCTAAATTGAGACCTGATATAGCCATGTGAGTGTCTAATAGACAAATCCAACATACATCTAAATTTGATCTTCTCTCCCCAAATCTGTTCTACTACAGCCTTTTAGACCCCAGTTGATGACAGCTGTATCCTTCAGTTATTCAGGTCAAAAGCCATGTTTAATCCATCTGCAAATCTCATCAGCTGCTCCTTCAAACATCTAGGATCTACCTCTCACCTCTCCTGACCATCCTAGTCAGAACCACCTTCTTCTCTCCTTGGCACATCAAAGACAGAACTCCATGCCTGAAAACCAACAAAACCAACAAGGGAAAAAAAACCCAGGTCTACAAGTTATCTAATTGTTAAAGATAAGAGACAGGTTCTAAAATAATTATAATAAATATATCTATGAGATGAGAAAAATGAAGATAACTGAGTAAAATTTTTAACACTAAGCTAAAACCTTTAAAGAGAATCAAATGAAAATTCTAGAACTAAAAAATAAAATACGTGAAATTTGGGACGTATCAACAGCATGTTAGACACAGCACAAAACTGTTCAACAGAATAGAATATGTCCAGGTCAGAAGAATATATCAAAATGATGAACAAAGGCAGGGGGGAAGAAAGATACATTAAAGACTACAAAAAGCATAAAAAATGTTGGACAGATTAAAAAAATGCAAGTCTACCATGTGTGTAACTGAACTCCCGGAAGGAGAGGAAAGAGAGAAAAAAATAGGAGATGAGAGGGAAGAGCCAAAATGGCGGAGCAGGACACTTGTAGCTCACACTCTCCCACAAATACACCAAGAGTGAAATCCACGGACCCACCCATTCAATCAGGACACCTGCTGAACTTTGACAGAACATCATCTTCTTCAAAAGACAAAACTCACCACAAGTCTGGTAGGAGAAAAGGAAAAAAGAAAGAAGAAAAAGCAAAACACTGAGGGACCAGTCCCATGGGGAGGGAGTGGCAAAGGAGGACCAGCGCCAGTTTGCTGAGTCTCCCCCTCTCCAGCAGAGAGGTCAGCAGGACGGAGAGGGAGCCTCTGAGGCTCAGATCTGTACAGAATAGCCCTTGACTGACAGCTAAATGGGCACAAAATTTCCTCACAACCCTCCGCCCTAGACACAAACTGGCAGGTGGGGAATGGGACAGGCTGCCCAAGCTGGGCAGAGGACTGGGGCAGGCTGTACAGAGGCCACCTTGGGGACTGCAGTGTGCTGGCTGTGTGCCATGGCTAGGAGAGTATACAGGTCAGAACAGACTGGCTCCCCCAGAAAATACAAAAAAAAAAAAAAAAAGCAAAGCAACACTGCTGGTGTGCCCTGTGGGGAGGGGCACTGTGGCCTTTGTCTCCACAGACCCATGGCACTATTACCAGTGCGTTCTCAGGAGAAGAGAGGTGGGGCTCAGCCACAGCCACCATATTCTCAGGCTCCCAGGTGAAGGTGGGGTTGAAACCTGAATCCTTACCTAGGGGCTCTGCAACCTCTTCGGCGGGGGTGAGATTTGTTTACAGCCCCAGGCAGAGGGGACTGTTCTGCACCAGGGCCTCTGTGAACTCAACATCTCTAAGACAAATGAACGAGGTGCAGAGTTCTGGCACAGAGCAGAGGTAAGGGCTGGTCCGCCATTTTCTGTGAGCCTGCCAGTGGAGCATGGACCCTATGCAATGCAGGGAGCAGCACTGAACAGGGAGTGATCCAAACACCTACCATGCAGTGCCGGGGCATGGCGCCAGGACTTGGCCTCAGGAGCAGGTGCAACCCGCCCGCCTACTATGAGCAGCACAGATCTGGAGCGCCACCAGGGGGCCTCTGGAAACAGCAAGCAGAGTTCACACATCAGAGCAAGAACAGGAGCGGCTACAACCACAGAACAAAAAGGAGGCCCCGCTTAATAGCCAGGGCAGGCTCTGGCCACAACAACACTGGCCACACCCTCAACCAAAGAGATAACAGACAAAAGGCACAGAAGGAAGACTTGGCAACCACTCATACTTAAGAAGGACCTCTCGACAAAATTAAGAAAGCACAGTCTCCACGGGAACACATCCACCTTTTTTTCCTTTTCTATTTAATTTTCTTTTTTAATTTATAATTTTTTAAATTTTTTAATCCCTTTTAAAATTGTCTTTTAAAATATTATTAATTCTTTTAAAATTTGTCACAATTTGATTTTTATTTCTCTTTGTTTTGTTCTTCTGTTATTGATTACACTGTTTTCAAATCTTTTTTCTTCTTTAAAAATTTTTTTTTTTTAGTTTTGTTTCCACATCCACTTTAGATAAACAAACAAACCCCTTCAGGACCACAGTAGGTAACTGATACTCCATAAGCCACAGTGCCAGAGAGATATAAATGAAGTGAAGAAGCAGAGGAACCACTCCCAATTAAACAAGAGAAATCCGAACAAGAGAAATCCCTGAAAGAATGATCAATGAAATAGACCTTGATAATCTACTAGATCATGATTTCAAAAAAGGAATATTAATACTGAAGGAACTAAAAGAAATTGTGAATAGAGGCAGAAAATACGCCCAAAAGGAAATTGAAACTATAAAGAGGAGCCAACTAAAAATGGAAAACTCATTTGCTGAGATGAGAGCTGAGTTTAAAGGCTGTAAAAAGTTGTCTAGATAATG
Organism: Camelus bactrianus; assembly: GCF_048773025.1. Classification (NCBI taxonomy): domain Eukaryota; kingdom Metazoa; phylum Chordata; class Mammalia; order Artiodactyla; family Camelidae; genus Camelus; species Camelus bactrianus. The sequence goes on from NC_133541.1 coordinate 64,272,184, forward strand.
CAGAGTAATGAATAAGTGACCTAGAAGACAGGACAACAGAAGTCACCCAATCAGAACAGCTGAGAGAAAAGCAAAAACCAATGAAAACAATATAAGGGACATATGGGATAATATAAAGCATATCAACCTATGCATAATAGGGGTCTCAGAAGAAGAAAAAGAAAAGGGGATTGAAAAGGTATTTGAAGAAATCATAACTGAAAACTTCCCAAACCTAGAAAAGGAATCAAATATCCAAGTAAAGGAAGCACAGAGGGTCCCAAACAAGAAGAACCCAAACAGACCCACACCAAGACATATTATAAGTAGGATGGCCAGGATTAAGAATAAAGAAATGATTCTAAAGGCAGCAAGAGAAATACAAAGAGTGAGTTACAAGGGAACCCCATAAGGTTTTCAGCTGATTTCTCTACACAAACACTACAGGCCAGAAGGGAGTGGCAAGATATAATTCAAAGTCCTGAATGAAAAAAAGATGCAACCTAGGATACTTTATCCAGCAAGGCTATCATTTAGAATAGAAGGAGAGATATAGAACTTCACAGACAAGCAAAAACTAAAAGAATTTAGCAACACTAAAAGAAATATTGAAAGTTCTGCTCTAAATAGAAAAGAAGCAGGATGCTACAGAAAGGAGAAAACCGTAATTGGAAAGGCGATAACTACAATGAATTACAACAGAATAAACATGAAGTTGTAAAAGAAGACATCTAAATCATTAAGGGTGGGAGAGGGGAGCAAGAAAATATAGAGTTTTGTTGTTGTTGTTGTTCTTGATAGGATGGGTTTAAGCTTAAATTACTATCAATTTATAACAAACAGATATGGTAATGGGTTAATATACATACAAAACAGGGTAACTACAAGCCAAAAGTTTACAATAGAGTCACAAAAACTAAAAAGAAACCAAGATAATACAAAGGAAAATTATCAAACCACAAAAAGAAAAAGAAAGGAGCAAAGAGGAAATATGAAATAAACTGTAAGACTAAGTTTGAAATGGCAATAAACATACATCTATAATTACCAATAAATAATACTTACCATAATTATAATCAATAATTACCATAAATGTCAATGGACTAAATGCTCCATTTAAAATACAGAGTGGCAGACTGGATAATAAAACAAGAATCTACAATATTCTGCATACAAGAGACCCACTTTAGGGAGAAGGACACACATAGATTGAAAGTGAGAGGATGGAAAAAGATATTCCATGCAAATGGAAATAAGAAATCAGGAGTAGCAATACTGATTTCAGACAAAATAGGCTTTAAAACAAAGAAAGATAAAGAAGGACACTATATAATCATTAAAGGAGCAATACAAAATGAGGATATTACACTTGTTAACATTTATGAACCCAATATAGGAGGACCTAAATACATAAAGCAAATACAGACATACAAGGAGAATCATAGTAGGAGACTTTAACACCCCATTAACATCACAGGACAGATCTTCCAGACAGAAAATTAATAAGGCAATAGAGAAAATAAATGATACAATAAAACAATTAGACTTGGCTGATATTTTCAGAACATCACATCCCCCAAAATAGAATATACATTCTTTTCAAGTGTACATGGAACATTTTCTAGGATAGATCATGTACTCAGGCACAAAAGAAGCCTCAACAAATTTAAGAAGATAGAAATGATTTTAAGCATCTTTTCTGACCACAATGACATGAAACTAGAAATCACTACAGAAAAGAAAAGGAGAAAAAAATTACTGCATGGAGATTAAACAACATGCTGCTAAAAAAACAATGGGTCAATTATGAAATCAAAGAAGAAATTAAAAAATACTTTGAGACAAATGACAATTAAAACACAACCACACAAAATCTATGAAATGTAGCAAAAGCAGTCCTAAGAGGTAATCCATAATGATATAGGTCTTTCTCAGAAAAGAATAATCTCAAATGTACAATCTAACCTACCACCCAAAAGAATTAGAAAAAGAAGAGCAAACAAAACCAAAAGTCAACAGAAGGAAAGAAATAATAAAGATCAGGGAGGAAATAAATAAAATAGAGATTAAACAAACAACAGAAAAAAAATCAATCAAACCAAGAGGTTGTTTGGAAGAGTACATGAAATTGACAAACCTCTGGCCAAGGTTACAAAGAAGAGAAGAGAAAGCACAAATAAGGAAAATAAGAAAGAAAAATGAAGAAATTACAACCAATCCCACAGAAATACAAAATATCATATGAGAATACTATGAACAACTGTATGGAAACAAAACAGATAACCTAAAAGAAATGGACAAATGTCTGGAAACATACAGTCCACCAAGACTGAATCAAGAAGAAATTGACCACTTGAACAAAACAATCACTAGAAATAAAGTAGAATTTGCAATAGAAAACCTCCCTACAAATAAAAGTCCAGGACCAGACTGCTTCACTGGGGAATTCTACCAAACATACAAAGAAGAATTCATACTGGTCCTTCTGAAACTATTCCAGAAGATTGAAAAGAAGGGAGTACTCCCAAACTCAATCTATGAAGCCACCATCACCCTGATACCAACATCAGACAAAGACACTATCAGAAAAGAAAGTTACAGACCAGTATCACTATTGAACATAGATGCAAAAATCCTCAACAAAATATTAGCAAACAGAATCCAACAGCACATAAATAAGATCATATAGCATGATCAAGTGGGGTTCATCCCAGGAACACAAGGATGGTTCAACATATGGAAATCAATCAATGTGATACACCACATCCACAAAAGGAAGGACAAAAACCACATGATCATTTCAATGGATGAAGAAAAAGCATTTGGTAAAATTCAACACCCATTTATGATAAAAACCCTTATCAAAGTGGGTATAGAGGGAACATATCTCAACATAATAAAAGCTATTTATGACAAACCTACAGTCAGCATAGTACTCAATGGCGAAAAACTCAAAAGCTTCCCACTCAAATCTGGGACAAGACAAGGCTGCCCACTATCACCACTCCTATTCAACATAGTCTTGGAAATCCTAGTCACAGCAATTAGGCAAGAGAAAGAAATAAAAGGGATCCAAATAGGAAAAGAAGAGGTAAAATTGTCAATATATGCTGATGACAAGATACTATATATAGAAAATGCTAAAAGCTCCACACAAAAACTACTAGAGCTAACACAAGAACTCAGCAAAGTAGCAGGATACAAGATTAACGTACAGAAATCAGTTGCATTCCTTTACACTAACAATGAATCAACAGGAAAAGAAAGTAAAGAAATAACCCCTTTTAAAATAGCACCCAAATTAATAAAATACCTAGGAATAAATCTAACCAAAGAGGGGAAAGACTTATACATGGAGAACTACAAAACACTGATTAAGAAAATTAAAGACGACTTAAAGAAATAGAAAAATATCCCATGCTCCTGGATTGGAAGAATTAATATTGTTAAAATGGCCATACTGCCCAAGGCAATCTATAGATTTAATGGAATCCCTATCAAATTACCCAGGACATATTTCACAGAACTAGAACAAATCATATTGAAATTTATATGTAATCACAAAAGACCAGAATTGCCAAAGCAATAGTGAAGAAAAAGAAAGAAGCTGGAGGAATAACTCTCCCAGACTTCAGACAATACTACAGAGCTACAGTAATCAAAATGTAATCAGCATGGTATTGCTACAAAAACAGACATATGGATCAATGGAACAGAGAGCCCAGAAAAGAACCCACAAATTTTTGGTCAATTAATCTTTTACAAAGGAGGCAAGAACATACAATGGAGTAATGATAGTCTCCAGCAAATGGTGTTGGGAAAACGGGACAGCTGCATGTAAATCAGTGAAGTTAGAATACCCCCTCACATCATACACAAAAATAAACTCAAAATGGATCAAAGACTTAAACATAAGACAAGACACAACAAATCTCCGAGAAGAAAACATAGGCAAACATTATCTCAGATACATCTCAGCAATGTTCTCCTAGAGCAGTCTATACAAACAATAGAAATAAAAGCAAAAATTAAACTAATTAAACTTACAAGCTTTTGCACAGCAAAGGAACCATAAGCAAAATAAAACAACAACCTACAGAATGGGAGAAAATATTTGCAAAACATGAAACTGACAAGGGCTTAATTCCCAGAATATATAAATAGCTCATAAGACTTAATAAAAAAAAATTCAAAAATGGGCAGAAGACCTAAAAAAGCAATACTCCAATGAAGACATATGAATGGACAAAAGGCACATCAAAAAAATGCTCAATATTACTAATTATCAGGGAGATGCAAATCAAAACTACAATGAGGTATCATCTCACACCAGTCAGAATGGCCATCATTCAAAAGTCCACAAGTGATAAATGCTGGAGAGGGTAAGGGAACTCTCTTACACTGTTGGTGAGAATGCAGTTTGGTGCAGCCATTGTGGGAAACAGTATAGAGATTCCTCAAAAGACTAAAAATAGACTTACCATATGATCTAGCAATCTCACTCCTGGGCATATATCCAAAGGGAACATTAATTTAGAAAGACACCTGTGCCATAATGTTCATAGCAGCACTATTTACAATACCCAAGACATGGAAACAACCTAAATGTCCGTCGACAGATGACTGGATAAAGAAGCTGTGGTATATTTACACAATGGCATACTACTCAGCCATAAAAATGATAAAATAATGCCATTTGCAGAGATGTTATTCTACAGATGGACCTAGAGAATGTTATTCTAAGTGAAGTCATTCAGAAAGAGAAAGACAAATACCATATGTTATCACTTATATGTGGAATCTAAAAAAAAAAAAAGACAAATGAACTTATTTACAAAACAGAAACAGATTCAGAGACATAGGAAACAAACTTATGGTTACCAGTGGGGGAGAGGTTGGGAAGAGATAAACTGGGAGTTCGAGATTTGCAGATGTGTAATATATATAAAATAGATAAATAAGTTTCTACTGTATAGCACAGGGAACTATATTCAATATCTTGTAGTAGCTGACAGTGAAAAAGAATATGAAAATGAATATATGTATGTTCATGTATGACCGAAGCATTGTGCTGTACACCAGAAATTGACACAACATAGTAGACTGACTATACCTCAATTTAAAGAGTATTTGAAGAGATATTGGCTGCAAATTATCCAAAATTTATAAAAGGCACTGACCAATAGATTTAAGAAGTGCTATGAAATCCATGCAGAATAATTACAAAGAAAACTATACAAAAAGCACTATAGGAAGACTACTGAAAAGCAAAGACAACAGAAAATTAATCAGCAATGAGAATGAACTATACTACACAAAAAATATCTATGAATCTAAAAACGTATTTTTAAATAGAGAAGGTGAGCAAAAATTTTTTATGTACTGCATAATTGTATTTATATAAATTACAAAAATAGATGCCTCCAATCTTTAGTGCTAGAAGTCAGGAAAGAGGACAGTGACTAAAAAGAGGTACAAGCAGCATTTGGGGTCTAGTAAAGTTCTATTTCTTAATCTTGGCGCTGGTTACATATAAATGTTCACTTGTCACAAACTCATGATACACATTTATGATATTTTACTTTTCCGTAGCTATTTTATACTTTACTAAAAGTTTACACTTTAAAAAAAATGGACACTATAGTAGGAGAATAAAGTCCTAGATCAAGGTGATGCACAGAAAATGAAAATTAACTAAGAATTATTAAGAAACTAAGATCTGATCCGTTGGGGTTGTCTACCTGAAATAATGACTCAAAAACATACAAAAAATGAAATAATCATAATTATTAAATAGTCTTAGGAACTTTTATAATAAACAAATACAACTACCTATAAAGAACATTTTGTTAAAAAAATCTTTAAACCTGACATTCTGATTTCTGGATACTGACAATACTCTAACTAATGGCAATGAAGAACAAACTTTTGAGTCAAATAAGAATTGTAAGGTGTAATGTCCTGTCCAAGAAACCAAAAGAAAGCAAACAAAATAATCATCTTGTTTCTTAAAGTAATAAATATACACAATTTTATCATTTTGTACATAGTGCTGCCAACTGTATAATTTTCTAGTTGACTTCCTTCTTTTCAGTCTTGATTGTTTGACAATTTTTAGATAATAGTATTAGAATTTAAGTGAAAATAGAAGACAAAATGTGAAATGCATGAGTCGGGGGGTGTATATATTTAGGCATAGAATTAAGATGTAAATTTTTGTCAAAGTATATAATTCTAGCTCACTTGTGAGGATTACAGATCTGCTACATGATAAGAGATGTGACAGAAAAGCTGGTTCAGTAGCAATAATAGTAGGTGACATATTAGCAATATAACTAAGTGCCAACCAAAGTCTTTCACAGTTACTATGCCAGGATTAAAATAGAAATCAGACACATGTTTCTATCAGATGTGGGTTCATTGGTAAGATGCAGCTGTTGCCATCAGTACAAAAATTGAAGATAAATGGATTCATACTTTAAGAGGTTATAGCATCTTCTGATCATCTAAATTCAGGTTATACTTTAAATGACATGAAGCACCAAACAATGATATGTTAAGTGATTTCAAACACCTTGCCACGTAGTGATTCTCAAAGCACGTATCAAAAGTCTCTGCATAACGGTTTATATTCAATTCAACTAGGTCTTACTAAGTACCGTGGAAAAGACTGAAAGTTGCCTCTCAATATCCATTCGCCCCTTTTTTTTTAACAATGGAATCCCGATTTTTGATGGGCTGCCACGCACCCAGTTCAAAAACTACATTTCCCAGCTTCCTTTGCATATGCAGCTATGTGACTGCGTCAGTAAGATTAAAATTAAGTAGTATATACTTGAAGACGAAGGAGGTATCCTTTATCCCTTCTTCCCTTATACTGCTTTCTAGAACACATACATGATGCCAGGATTTCCACTAGCCAACTTGGATTCTATGGGCACACCCTAGGAGTGACAAAGGGGTGACCTAAAAAGAACTCGTACCTGAGGTAGCTTTGAAGCTGCCAGTCCAGCCCTGTTCTGCCAACTTCAGGGAATTTTAAACACTAGAGAAAAATTAACTTTTTTGGCTCACAGTTACTTAGAAGACATATAAAGTGCAGCTAAACCCAAATCTGATACAAATCCATGCTAAATAGAAGTGGTGTGTGCTTGCTGGTGCAAAGAACATAAAAGGGAAATAGAGCTCACCTTTGCACAGTGGAGGAAACCTTAGAATTTAACGTGTGTGGAAACATAGGAATTGTTCATGCTGTTCGTCAGTAAGTGAAAAATGATACTTTGGTCAGAAGTGCAATTTAATCATATCTTTCTGATCTAATTTAAGGAAGGTAATTTAGATCTATTATCTGCCATCATTAAGAAGTCAAATGAAGATTAACACTAAGTCAAGATCTCATTGGGAACAATATGTAGACCACCCTATAGAATACACTAGACATTTGAAGAGTGAACTCAGATAATCACTTTCACTCATTAAATGTATTCAAGGCTCTGAGTTATGTCGCTTGCATGATCTTTGTAGTGTAATCTAATGATAACATAAAGATAAACCTAATCAGTTGTGGACAATACAAAATACCAAACCAAACCAGTCATTCATGTGATTACATAAACCTGGATTTAAGATTCACTTAAAATAACAAAGGCTTAGAACTATGATCCTTTTATTGAAATCACCACCAGAACTATAAGGTATCCTCTGCTTTCTGGCTGTACTGAGTAGTCATTAGAAAACAGAAGTCAACTCCAAGATATAAGAAAAAATGCCCTAGAGTTCTGAGATCCATGCATAATTGCCGTAGGCTCCTGATCTGTGAAAACAATCCTTCTGAGTTTGTTTTACAATGAAAAGTATTTAGTAGGAAACACTCCCTATTCATATAGCTTTAAGACACTAAGTCCAGTATGAATTGAGAGTTATTCTGTAACCAAAGCACTTAAAAGCTTGTTTTAGTGAAAGAAATGAAGAAGTAATAGTTCCACATATATAAAATCATGCTACCACAGAAAAATCCCTGCTTAGGAGCCTCATTCTTTAGATGTTCATTCCCCCTAGAAATCTTTAAACATATCCAAAACATGTGTAAGTCAGCACAGGAATAACACTTCAAACATTTACATTTACTATGGGCACCCACATTTTGCCTAGAAATTTACTCTAGACTTCCCCACTAACTCTGATAGAAATGGTCTTGGGTCCCCGGTTTCAGTGCCCACTATTGATTCAATGCCTCTGATCTGTTGTGCATCCACAGAGTCTTCTCAGCTCCTCCCATAAGGAGACTGAGTCTATTTCCCCACCCACTGATGGGAGACTGAGTCTATTTCCCCACCCACTGAACTAGAGCTAGTTTTATGACTTGCTTAATGAATAAAACATGACAGAACTGAGTTTGTACAAGTACTGGACCCTGGGCCTCAAGTCTTCGCCCTCTAACAATGTTGCCCTAAGACTGCCATGTAAGGAGCCAATCTAGACTCCCACAGGATAATGGTCCATGAAGAACTAAGGTTCCCCAGCCATCAGCCTACAGTATTTACCATCTTGGACATTCTTGCCAATCAGATTCTCCAGTGAAATATAATCATCTAAGAAACCAAGAGGCAAAACCAGCAATGGAATTTCCCAAATTCACGTTGGACAGTAAATTGATACTGCTTTAAGCCACAGAATTTGAGGTTGGCTTGTTGTGAATAGCCAATTTATATAATGCCTAATCTTCTTCTCAGTGGACCCCTGGATAGATGACCTGTTTTGGACCACCTATCTGACTTTTTTCAAGTTTCTACTATTAAAACACCACTGGAAAAGCATTTTTTTTTCTCATTTTCACGGTCTGCAGCCATGGTAAAGATAACCAATCTCTGAATGGCCAGTCCCTATGCTCCACCCAGACCTTGTCACTCTGCCCTATTTATTATGTACCTCCTTATTCAGGATGCCACAGACCTGGTCTGCTCTGTCTATATGGCAGAATGGAATCTTTTCCTATCAGTCAGATTCACCCAGTAAGTTTCCTTTCTGATTCTTCCAAAAAAAATTAATTCTGAACTTGAAAATGGCCATAGAAAGATGAATAAATAAGAACAAATTCACACCTTAAATGACAGAGAATTTATTAAAAAGGCAATTTAAGGATAAATATATTATGTAATATACATTGGCTTACATACCACAAACCATAAAATCTTGAGCACACATGTCCTGTGGTTTAGGGGCTAACTACCAAGCTTTCCTCATCTGGGTATTGGTGAAGTCTTTAAACTTAAGTCCTCAAATACATAAGTCCATATTTTCCTTTAAATTGCACAGGATTGGTTTTACCCTCTAAATATATTTTAATCTTCTAGTTGTCAAACTGACTTGCTAATTGCCGAATCAGGCTGGTCTATCAGTATTTGTTCAGTGCCTAGTATCAGCTGCACACAGATCATCAACCAAGAAACCATAAACATTTATGAACCTAAATACTGGTGAGGATATCCATGTAATTACAGTGAGTCTTCCTATAATGTGCTAGGATTTCTGAAAAGTTTCATTAAAAATGGCATTCATGAAGTGCCTGATCCTTTCTTCCTTAATTGTTACTTTTTATTTATAATCAAGTGCCCTCAGATTTGGTTCAAAGCATTTCACTAACTTCCCTACTAAGGTTTTGTTACATAACCACTTATGCCCATTACAGACTGTTTGGAGTCTCACAGATATCAGCTGCTTCCTCTAACTAATTAATTGTCCACCATTCCAAATTAAACTATCTAACCACTGTTAAGCTTTTGTGAATTCCAGTGGATATCTAAGGAAAGTCAACAATATTTTTGATAGACTTCTCTTCTGTTAGTAAATCCTTAAATATTTTCTCCTTTCATGGAGTTCAGAGAATATATTCCACTATCTGTTTACTAGAGAATCATGTAGAATAATTTGTATTTTTACACAATTCTTTGGCCAAAATGAAGCCCAAGTAATATGCAAAGTCTAGAAATACAATGATATTTTTACCAAAATAGCCCAGATTTTTTGTGTTCAGTAATGGAAAGACAAAATTAGACCCTTCTGCAAACCTCCATTTTGCACATCTGGGCCAATTTAACAATCAATGCTGCCCCACTTGTTAAGTTAATTCCTATTTCTCATCAAGGGGAGGATATTATGCCTACTCTAGGGTAATGGCAGGGTAATTCTACATAAAGTCAGACTTACTGATTTTTATAGTTAATAGGGTTCTGGAATCCAGTTTCCACTGCAGGAGTGAGAGGTGTTTCCCACACCAAAAGCAGTTCTGACACCAGCTGAGAACCCTACAGTTTAGCTCAGTTGACACTACTGGGAGATAAAGTTAGATTCCACAGGTTGACGGCTCAGACCGACAAAACTGCTCTCCCCACTACCCCTGACCACCTCCGCCGCCCTCCACCCAACACACGCCCTTCAAACGCCAGTCTCAAGTCCAGGTTGTTCCCTGCACTTTTGACCAACTGGCTGTAAGTTAGAGATTCCCACAAGCCCCCACCCAGTCCTCGGGTTTGATTAACTTGCTGGAGTGGTCAAAGGACTCAGAAAACCCACTTACTTACTAGATTACTGGTTTCTTGCAGGATATAGCTCAGAAACAGCCGGCTGAAGAGACGTGTAGGGCAAGGCAGGGAGAAAGGGCTCGGCGCGCCCTCGCCCTCTCCAGGGCACGCCATTTCCCCACCACCTCCACCACCGCACAAACCGTCCGAACCCTCCCCTTCCGGGTTTCCGTGGTAGCTTTGTTGCACAGGCACGATTGATTACATCGTTAGCCAGTGGTGATTGGTTCAACCTCCAGCCCCTTTGCCTCTCTGCGGAAATCGGGGGGTGGGACCGAAGGTCTGCTCTTCTATTCCTGATTGGTTCGTCTGTCAAACAGTCCTGTTAGGTGCTTTCCGAAAGTTACCTCCTTAACATAAACCTAGTTGCGGTGCTAAAGGGCTTGTTATAAGTAACAAGACTTTGGCTTTATGCTTCTGAAGCGTTTTCAGGAACTTCATCACTCAGGAAATTCTAAGAGTTTGGGGAGTTGTGAGCCAGGAACTATGGACAAAAACCAAACGTGTATGAGAAATATGTATCTGGACATCTGAATGATTAAATACATATTTCTTATAAATCATAACATTGCATTATTGTAATTTGTAACTCAGATTTAATCACTGGCCTCGGGACATTTTTCTACGCCTAATATTTTTCCTTGTTCTTAAGTTCTAGAAATGGTACCTCCCTGGAATTCTGTGTCCTCTGAGAACTAAGATCTGTCTTACTCCTTTTCAGTCCTTTGAGGGACTAGGGCAGGGGTCTCAAACTCAAATTCCCACAGAAGCCAGCAAGAAACATAGTGAGTAAGATTGGCAAGAGGCAAGTAGAAGGGAATGTTGAGGCTTGCATGTCCCATGTAAAAAGGACAGCTGCTAAGCTGTGACAGATTGTTGCCATATAGGAAAACGAAACCTGTTATTTTCTTATCTTCCGTTATTTTTTAAAAATCTGAAATCCATGTTTTTCTGAGAAATTTCCCAAAGCTTTAAATATTGGCAAATAATGTAATAATAACAATTTCGTTACTGTTGACACACTCACAAACACGCACACACACACCTGTGGGCAAAATCTGCCTCAGGGCTCCATTCTGCAAATTCGGGTTTTGAGCTTTGTCTCAAAAACCTCAGCTATTCTGATAAATGGGAATCTTTAAATGAATAAAAATATTAACAATAGAAAATCTTTCTTTACAGAAATGTAGAGGTGTTTTCTAGTTAGCAAAGAAAAGACTTAAAAAATGGTACAGAGCATTCTGGAGTGGCAGCAGGGCTGAGAGCTGGGAGTGCGGGCTCTGGAAACACACTGCCCACTCCTAAGTCCTGGTTCTGCTGCCCATTAGCCACGTGACCTTGGGCGAGTTATTTAAATCTTCTGTGCCTCAGTTTCTTTGTTTTAAAGTTGAGGTGATCATGAAAATAGTAGTGCCTACCTCATAGTGCTATGAGAGTTACATAAGCTACTTTTTGTGAATCTCTTAAATCAGTGACTCGCATATAATAACTGCTATACGTATGTTTGTTGAATAAATACATTTCATGTAAATGTATTGTCTTTGAAACATTTTTGTGCCAAAAAGGTAGAATGAACAAGATTATCCCTGGTTAAGTTGCCTGAAAAGTCCTATAGGGACCAGTTAAGAAGTGTAAGTCCATCAACCAGATCGCTGGGGGGAAATTTACAGTGTGAGGAGAATGTCATGTCACAAGGAGCCTCTGCAGAGACACTTAAAATTATTCTGCTTTTTTTTCTCCCTTGTTAAGATGGTGGCTAGGATTGTTCAGAAAAAATTAGGCTATCAGCCAATCATTTCTTACTACCAACACAAGGAAAGTTTCTATGGCATGAAAGTGAATAGAATTAATCTAAGTTAGTTAGTTAGTTAGTTATTTCACTCGTAGCAAGTATTACTATCAAACTCCACTCACTGGGCCAGAGAATCCTGTGGTGTTAAGCAAAAAAATTGCCCCTCATGTAGCACACTACCTACATATATGTGCTCATCGGCCAGCCAGAGGGCTCAACTCCAAGCTCTAACAATGTGCAGAGGAATGCCTGTTTCTAGAGCACTTATTCTCAAGCTCTAGTTCAGATCATAAAACTGTTACCTTGTTGTTGCTGCGGATGGCAATGTCCACGTAGTGCAGAAGGGAGTCTGTGTTACACTGAGCAATGGTAGGCAGGTTAATGTAAGATGCCTCTATGAGAGGTTGGTGGTCAGCCCCGGGATCAGTAACCACCGGAAGCCTCGGCTCCCGGAAAGCTGCCTGGATCTGGGTAGTGAAGGTTCCAGGCGTGAAGCGGCCAGTAATGGGAGTAGCTCCAGCGGCAGCAGCAAACTTCAGCACAGCTCGCTGGCCAGCATTCCTGGAGGATGTGACACTGACATCAGCTGGGTTTTCAATGGCACGAGCTGCCAACAGAAGCTTCTCCCAGGTTCTTTTCAGATTTATGATGTAGATGCCATCACTTTTCCTTTTGTAGATACACTGCTCCATTTTGAAGTCAAGGTTGGTGCCACCTAAGTGAGTTCCTGCTGCAAGGAATTTGAGGACATCCTCCTCCTTCATTTGCAGGACATCAGGGGCTCCGGACATTGTGAAAGTTTCCCTTTAAGTTGCAACAATGGAAATCCAGAGCAACGCCGTATGGACCCCTGTCTGGGTAGCACTGAAAAGAAGATGACCTTTAAAAAGAAACTAGAACTTCATCTAAATTAACAAGAGAAATACATTCACAAAGTAGGTTTTACCTTATCTTAGAAGCAGTCAATCTTTGGATCTGTAAAGTAGTTGTGTCAGTGAGTAAAGAAGAGGAGAAACGACCTCCTTTCTGATGTCTGTGTACTGTCAATATAGTCACAAGTGAAAAATAAGCTATGTCAGAGATGAGAATCCATAAAGCACAGGGGGGCCTCCCATGGCTGGTGACATCATCAGGAGAGGGTGTTACATGGAAATGACTCATTCTTGCTGTCAGTTTTCATTTCCCAGATTCACCCTTGATGGAATCAATACGTGAAGTTTCCTAGGCAGATTGGAAATAGAGATCATATCTGGCCTTTGTTGGACAAGTGTTCTAGGTTATTGAAAAGAACTTACTGAGAAATGTGCTTTATTTTTTTAATAGGATTTGGCTAAGATTCAGTGGATCTCAGCAGGAGAGTAGTTTTGCTCCCCAAGGAACATTTTGGTTGTCACAAATGAGTGGGAAGGTGCTTTGGCATCTAATGCGAAGAAACCAGGGACGAGGCCATGCATCCTACAATGCACGCATCCTACAGCACAGCCCCCAAAACAAAGAATCTAACCCCTAAATGTCAATAATGCCAAAGGTGAGAAACTCTGAAGTGAAGCAGAGTGACGTCCAGTCCTCTATCTTGGGCTAAATTAAAGAGCCAAAAAGTGTACTTTAACAGAGTTCCACTACATAGTACTGATAATTTGGATTATACAGTGTGGTATGAAGCAAAGAACATGATTATAGTTTCTGGCAAAACTGGCTTAAATCTTACCTCCTCCGTTTTTTAACTATGTGAGCTTGGACCCCTCTATGCCTCGGTTTTCTCATCTGTAAAATCAAGATATTAATAATACCTATGTCACAGAATAATTGTGAGAAACAAGTCCTTATGTACAAACTACCTAGCACAGTGGCTGGCCCATAGGAAGCGCTACATGAATGTCAGCTGAAGCTAAGTGAATGATGAAAGGATGAATACATGAAACAGATGTAAAATGCCTAACCTCCTATTGTCAGTTCCTCCTCTTTTAACCTTATTGTTGAAGTAAGAAATATGATATTGATTTTAGTCTGAGCAAGGAGCGTAATCATTTTATAATACTGCATCTGCTCTTCAGTTCTTTCCATTGAATTCCAGTCTAGTTCATCTCTACAATTTACACAGCACGAAGCAGTGCAAAGGTACATAGCATGATTCCCATGTCTTCTCCCTAGATGAGACATTCCTAACTGTTGAAAATTAAAGTTGATTTTATATTGACTATTTCAAGCTTTTGTTTCTTTCCACTATCGCACTAATTCAAGAAAGGGTCAAATAACATAATGGCTGTTAACAATGTTCTGATATATTTGCAGAGTATTTTTTAATGGAAAGACCTTGAGCTCCATAATATATAGAAATGTGTATGTAATTTTCCAAATTGGTTTTTAAATTGTATTGTCCTAGAATTTCTACTTTTTTCTGTCTTTCACCTTTTCCCAATATTTTCTCAATAAAAGCTTATTAGATACTTCAGAATATCTTCACTTTTCTGAAGGCTGAAATAAGAATTAAAAAGTGTAGTGAAATATTCAGCCATCGTGATGGTTTTGGTAGGGTTCTGTTCTTTTTAATTGGGGGCTTTACATGCATTGGGAATAAAAAATCTGTTTACTCTGCTGGAGAAATTAGGCTCTGAAGAGATTGTTTTAGTTCTCTTTGTTTATGATGATTTGTTAGCTCTCGACTGCAGAAATAATTTTGTTGTTTACATTAATCTATGGTGGCAGTATTAACTTCACATCATACATAAATATAATTATTGATCATTACCAGATGTAATTCAGTGTTAGAATTACCGATTTACATAATTGTGCTATTAAGTATAAACTTGAACTTCATATCTGGGGTCACAAATAACTGGAGGCAGTAGAAATGGAAAATTCTGATTATATGTCATTCATATTTTAATACACGCTGTTGCAATTTTGATCAGTGTTAATGTAAATATTTCTATGTACTTTAAAGCAATGAGATGCTAATGGGTGGAAATTACAGCAATATTGATCTAGCTAATAAAATGTAATACATTAGTAAGAAAGGATATTTATTATATGCTTCAACTGTTACTATACATTATCTGCCTAAGGAATTGAGCTCCATCACAGATGAAGAAAGATTTTTGAACCAAACACTATAAGCTTCTTATTCACAATCATGATTTTTCTGCTCTGTGTCTTTTATAGTGATATGGTTTCAAAAAGGGCAATTCCACTTCAGTGACATTCTAATATTCTCTCTTGATATAATTAGTACATGAAAAACATACTATGAAAATCAATCAACAAAGTCGACTGGTTTAGAAATATTCTTTAAGATGCTGCATATGTCTGTATTGTTTAAGTCTCAGAAAATGTATTGTATGTAAACCATGCAGTGAGACCTAAATTCTAATCTTTGAAATTCGATGAGCTAAAACATTTCACAAACACCAATACTTGCAAGCAAACTTTCAAATAAAGCAATTTGGGCTATGATATCAAAAACTCAGTCGACTTCTAACATTTTAACACTAAATTGAGACTTTTAGAATTATCTTTTTGGGCATTTATACAATTAAAATTGGAAAGGATTGTAAATATTGCTATTTTTGTTCTATTTTACTAACTCTTGTATGTTACTGAATTGTATGAGATTGCCATTTTTTGTGGGTCTAAACTGATCAAATGTCAGCAATTTCACATGGTCCATCCCAACTGTATGTGCATCTTTTCATCTGCCTATCTGTCTGTCTACCTATCTATATCAATCTACCTTTCTAAATACTTTTTTCAAAGTAAAGATAATATATACTCATGGACCAAATTCTAAAATATACTAAAGGTAAAAATAAAATACAAAAATATCCCATTTCTCTCTTATTCTTAGTTAGTATTTATGCCCTAATTCAGTTTTTAAGTTATGATTTATTTATTTGTAAAAATGGTGCTATATAAGTGACTCTCATTCCACAACTTTCTTTTATTTAACCTTTAAACAATTTTTAAGTTATGGTAAAAGCATGTAACATAGAACATCTTAAACATTCTTAAGCAAAAATCTCAGTAGTAAGTACATTCACATTGTTATGCATTCAATCTCCAGAACTCTTTCTATCTTGCAAAACAGAAACTCTATATTCATTAAACAATTCTCCATTTCTCCATCTCCCTAGTGTCTGGCAACCATATTTCTACTTTATGTCTCTATGAATTTGACTATTTTAGGTATATCATATGAGTGGATTCATATAGTGTTTGTCTTATTTTGGCTAACTTATTTCATTTAGCATAATGACCTCAAGTTTCATCCATATTATAATATATGTCAATTTCCTTCCTTTTGATGGCTAAATAATATTCCATCATATGTATGTACCACATTTTGTTTATTCACTGATCCATCATTGGACACTTTGATTGTTTCCACCTTTTAGCTGTTGTGAATAATGCCACAATGATTATGAGTGTGCAAATATATCTTGGAGACCCTGCTTTCAATTATAATGGGTAGTACCTAGAATTGGAATTGTTGAATCTTAAAGTGAATCTATTTTTAATTTTTTGAGGAACAGTCATACTATTTTTCATAGCAGCTGCATCACTTTATATTCACACCAACAGTGCACCAGCATTCCAATTTCCCCACATCCTCACCAAAATTTGATAGTTTCTGTTTTTGTTTTTGTTCTTTATAGTAGAGTTCCTAAAGGATGTAAGGTGGTATTTTATCAGGTATTTCCCTCATGATTCGTGATGTTGAGCCTGTTTTCATGTACTTTTTGGCCATTTGTTTGTCTTCCTTTGGGAAATATCTATTGAAACCTTTATCCACTTTTTTAAATTATTTGGATTTTTGTTGTTGTTGGGTTTTAGAATTTATCTATATATTCTAAGTATTAGTCACTTACCAGGTGTATGATTTGCAAATATTTTCTTCCAATCTGTAGATTGCATTTTCACTTTGTTCATTGTGTCTTTCGATGCACAGAAGTTTTAAATTTTGATGTTGTCCAATTTATCTAATTTTACTTTTGTTGCTTATGCTTTTGGTGCCATATCCAAGAAATCATTGCTAAATCCCATGAAGTTCCCCTCACCATGTTTTATTCTGAGTTTTATAGTTTGAGTTTTTTCATTTAAGTTTTTGATCCATTTTGAGTTAATTTTTGCACACGATGTAAGTTGAAGATCTAACTTTATTCTTTTTCATGTGGATATGCAATTTTTCCAACATCATTTATTTTTAAAATTGCTCTCTCTCCATTGAATGGTTTTGGCACTCTTGTCAAATATCATTTGACCATATGTGCAAAGCTTTTCTGGGCTTAAAATTCTATTCAACTGGTCAGTATGTCTATCTTTATGCCAGTTCTGTACTGTTTTGATTACTGTATCTCAGTAAAAAGTTTTAGAATCTGGACATGTGAGACCTTCAAGTTTGTTCTTTTAAAGATTATTTTGGCTATTCAGGGTCTCTTGAGATTCCATAAAAATTTTAGGGTGGAGTTTTTTATTTCTGAAAAGAGTGCCATTGAGATTTTGATAGGGATTGTATTAAATCTGTAGATCACTTTGGTATTGTTGACATCTTAACAATACTAATTTTTGCAAATCACGACCTTGAGATGTCTCTCCATTTATTTGTATCTTTATTAATTTATTTTAAAATACATTTTTTAACTTTTCAGTGTACAAGTCTTTTGCCTCCTTGATTAAGTTTATTTCTAAGTATTTCATTCTTTTTGAGAAAATTGAAAATAAAATTATTTTGTTAGTTTTCTTTTCATATTGTTTATTGTTAGTAGATAGAAATGCAACTGATTGTTATGTGTTGGTTAATATCCTGCAACTTAACAGAATTTGCTTATTAGTTCTAACAGATTTTTCTTGTGCAATCTTTAATGTGTTCTAAAGATAAAATCTGTGAACAAAGGCAATTTTACTTCTTCCTTTCCAATTTGGGTAACTTTTATTTTTCTTGCCTAATTTCTTTGGCTTGGACATCCAATACTACATTAAACATAAGTAGTGAAAGTGAGCATCCTCATCGTCTTCCTAAGCTTAATGAAAAACGATTATGTCTTTTATCATTGAATATGATGTTAGTTGTGGGCTGTTCATATATGAATTTTATTATATTGAGGTAGTTTCCTTCTGTAGCTTATTTGTTGAGCATTTTTATCACAAAGGGGTGTTGGATTTTGTCAAATGCTTTTTCTGCATCAAAAGGGATGATCATGTGCTGCATTTGCCCTCATTCTGTTAGGTGGTGTATTATATTGCTTTACTTCTATATGTTGAACCATCTCCCTTTTTTGGTGTGTGTGTCTCATCTATAAATATGCTACCCCTCTTTTATCACACTGCCTTTAATTTTTTTTTATCCACTCTCTGGAATATATGCTAAATCAAGGCAGGAATTTTTACCTGTATTGTTCACCACTGTGTCCCTTGAAATCATGCCTGATGAGTGGCCAGTGCCTAATGAATATTTGGTTCATATTGCTTTAATTTGCTAACATGCTTGTATCCTTCTGCTAAACTACAAATTGCTTGGTACAGAAGAATAAACTACTTACTTGTAGTTTATTTTTGTTCTATTAATTCTTGGGTTTTCCTTTAGAAGCCAGAATATAAATAAGTAACTAATTAATGCCAGATGAAATTGCTTACTTAAAATAATCTTATGCTATAATATTTTATACTACTAGTGCTTAATATTTTGAACACTACTTAGTTTGTATAAAGATTATAAACCAAAGAGACTTAAGTGAATTTCCCATCCTCATTAGACTTTGAAGTTCTTATTCCCTTTTTCTTTTATATGAAGCACAAGAGATGCTTCAGTAAAGAACAGACAATGCTTCCTTCTGAGAGGGGACCGAGGATCCTCCAGGAGGGAACTCAGTTCACCATGAAGATTCCATGCTCAACTCAGCCTCGTGGATATAATGAAAGTTTATTATAGAATATAGAAATGCAAGGGAAACAAAAGAATCTTCTCTTTTCTATACTTTTCTTAGTCTGCTAGCTTTCTGGAAGTCTGTACATGGGATAAAACCTTTTCCTCTTGAACCAAAAGAATATGACATCAAAATAAATCGTTCTCAGTAAAACGCCACATCAGCCAGGCACAAGTCATACAAAATGTTTTTTAGTCTTAACCTGATTTATTTGCAATGTGAATTACTATCCTTTGCAGTTAAAGTTTTCTCATTTGTGAAAGGGGATAATGATGCAGACCTCTTCACAAGATCACTGTGTCACTTAACTAATTAATACTGTAATTATATAGTACTTAGAAAATATAATGCACTGTACAAATGCCAAGTGTTGTTATTAGAATCATTTGAGTGCTCAGCTCATCTAGATTTACCACTTTAGCAAGGCAAATAATTCCAAACAGTAAGAAAGCCTCAACTAAACATACTAATTAATCTAATTTAAACATTTATTACATGCTGTAAATATGCCTCGTTAAGATATACATTTCGGTTAAGGCCATCATTAAAACCATCACCAAGTTGCTTGAGGTCTGCATAAAATGCATTCTGCTTTGGCCTTTCATAGTGACAGTTTAGATCACATCTATTATTTATTTGTTTATTTGACTGAATGTTGATTGTCAGGGATTCAGCTAATACTAATTTTTACGTGAGAATAAAAGGAAAAAATCGACACCCTCTCTTTTGTCTCTGTAGCAAAAGACTTGAAAAGAAACAATATATTTTTTAACTGCCATGCTATTATTTTAGTCTAATATCCATTAGGGGACTTTTTCTGGAAAGGAAATACCCAAGAGTAGAAGATGGAAACATGATGTGTGCTTTTCAGAACAACTTGATTTTACCAGAGAGAGCCACACTCTCTCTAGAGGTTCAGTCTGCAGGTCCCAGAGTTGATAGAACATTAGCAAAGTTGGATGGAATCTATGTGTGGGTGATTATTGCCACAGCACATCAAAGAGCAAAACACAATGACTAATTCTCTGTGCAGAATAAAGAGATTCTGTGAGGGTCGTTCTTTTCTTAAATAAATCCATCATTTGAAAAAAAAAATTAACTTGTTCCTAGTAACAGCACTTCAGCCATAACAGTCAAAAGCTGAATTTCCTATTTAGGTTTTTCACTTTCTTCCAAAAAACACAAGCTAGCTGGTCAGTTGGCTCAAGACCTACACTTTTTTCTTCATAGAACTCAAAGGAGAAGTTTTATTGCTGAGTATAAAATACACTTTCTCCTGTGGAATATTACCTTCTGATCCTTGTAAGTGTCTTCCTTCTGTCAGAAACCTAAAGACACATATCAACAATTGTAAAATAATAATGGTAAAATATAAAAAGAAATAACCTGAGGCTTTTCTGACTTTCTGCACACTTGTATCACTGAAAAGTTTGTTAGACCACTAGTTACTCTTCACTTCCCAGTGCAGGTTAAACAACTGCCAACACTTTCCCATTGAAACCTACAAATATGCCAATAAATGAAGTTATCACTCCACCTACTGACTCTGTTCTAGCAAAGACCGTCCTGTCACAAGACAATGCACTTTCACAAATGATCACCCATTGGTAACGGCCACCCCTCTACGGCCATACGTGGACCAGTAACTAGAAGCATCAAAATATAACATCAGGAAAGCAAATTTCAGAAATTGAAAATTATACCAGGTAATTTCAAGTTTCTGAACCATCACAATGAAAGAAAAGAAAACTCTGTCATCATTTGGGTTTACAAATAAAATGTACTTTTGAGATTAAAAGGCAATGACCTGGAAAATGTATTACAAAGAAAAATTACATTTTACTGAAATTAATTGTAGTTCCTAGGTAATACAATAAACTTACTGATGTAATTCTCTTTGGAATATTCCATAGTCAGAGTGAAAATAAAATATTCTGAAACAAATTCACATTTGTTTTTCTCTTTCCAGCTCCTCCCTATCACATTTATCTTCTATCTATTTTTTTAACTTAATGACATGAGTAAGAACATTAATTATAAATGTAGTTAAGCCCTGAAATCACTGGATTTTATTTTTATATTTCATTTAATGTTAAACACGAATTGATAAATGATCCTCCCAAATAGTTTCATCTCATTCAAAGGGCCCCTTAGACAAATTATCAGTTTGATAAAAAAGCATAAACTATTTGTATTTTTCAGCCAACTGATACCTCCATTGATAGTCATAGAGCTTTCATAATAAGGGACACCTGACGCATCTAAGGAAGCATTATTCTCGAATTTAACTACTAATTTGATACACATTCTTTAACAGAAAGCAGAAATTGCCATTCAATAATAAAAATATATTATTAGTCTCTCTATTTTATTTCTATTGTGGTGGTCTGTTACTTGTGCCACTATATAGTGGTATCTTGATTTACGAATCAGCTAGGAGCTGAGCAATTGTATCAGAAATCAGCAGTGTAAAAAAAAAAAGTTGAAAAAATTATGCCATGTAAAATGTCACTCTTTGCAATTTTCACTGTATGGCAAAGCACCTCTGAGCACAGATTGGTTGAGATAAATAGGCAGCTCCTAAGGAAATCATGAGGTCTGATCATTTGTCTGCAATACAGAGTTCTTCACCTGAAGCCTTAATTCACCTAGGGATGACCTTTATTATCTCCTATGGTTTTTCAAAAAATTCTATTCCCTAATGAAATAAGGGGAAAAAATGACTATTTTTCAAAGCTTGTGTTGATTGGGCTCTGAATTCAAAATGTTCCTCGTAGAAGGGCTAAATTGAGACCTATCCGGGACATGACTAACTCCCCAACATCACAGAATGACTAGAGCTGGGACTTAACCCACACATCTTTTTACTGCCACACACTGATGTTCAGAGCATCTTCAAGCAGAAAGACAAAAATGCTTTGTTTGGTTGCTTCAGTTTCCAGCATCAGTTGGTGGAGTGGAGAACTGGTTTTAATCATTGCTTCCACCTACTCTATTACTTCTCGAAAAATGCCTATCACCCACCTCAACCCCATCACCTCTCCCCACGTCAAGTGCCTTCCAGAATGACTGGAGTGAGGGTACTTATGCTGTTTCTGGAGTGGACAGCAAGGTCTCCTTCCTCCCCTCTCCAACATCTCTGATATCTTGCCAGGCAGGCACACATTTTGATTTCTAATTTTCTCCAAAAAAGAACTTTATCATTTTTAAGTGAGTCCTACTTATTAATAAAACTATAACTCTACTGCCATTGTCTTCTACCTTCTCACTTAGCCCCCTCATAACTAGTAAAATATATAGTATAACTTTTGTGGGAATAAGACTTCATACAATATATTGAAATGGAGAACAAATAATTAGAGAAGATCAAAGATATTGGCGTATAGGTAATAAACTCAAAGCATCTGAATGAAAAAGAAAATTCTGCAATACACAGTGATGGTTTGGAGACTAGGATCTAGTCTTAATTTTGATCTCCTTCACATTGCCAAGACAGCCAAAAATCAGCTAATATTAGAGCTTGATCCTTAACTTCTTGGGGCCATTTCTAGACCTGCTCCAAATAGCTCTTAATCACTCCTACCTCTAAATATTTCAGAGAGGGTCTTGGCAGGTGCTGTTACAGAAGGAAAGACAACGTGGAAAAGTGGGCTGAAAAGTGAGGAAAGCTAAGGGTGAAAGAGGTCTCGACTTTCTGGAAATCCATTTAGTGAAATTAAAGCAATAATCTCTTCTGTATAAAATCACACTTCAAAAATAAAATATTGTAAAACCATAAGGGAGGGGAAATCAGTCTAATGGTTTGTCTTCATCTTTTACCCAGTCAACTACAAACATTAAATGCTGAACTGAGCTTTGATTTTTCAAGAATACATCAGAAGCCTGTGCAAATCATAGAAGAAATGCCAAAATGTCCTTGGGCAAACACCTTTCAGACAACCAGCAGGATCTAATACTATTTAAGATGCAACCAACTCTTCCATTTCAAAGATGTGCCTTTCCTCCAGGCATGTATTTTGTAAAAGGGAAATAGTGCTGGCTTTTGTGCGGCTTAGCTCTTACTCCTTCTCAATGAGAAGTTTTAAGATTTAAAAATACCTTTTTCTTCCTTCATGCATGTATTTCTGTAAAATCTACCAAATCCCATTTGTTACTCTTTCTCCAGAAATCAGTAGGAATGATTATAGTTACCCAGTTACATAAGTCAAGAGCTCTAAGTTTTAAAGGATTAGTCCCATTGCCATAGAAAGTGAAATAAATGGTTTTTAGAAATTTGATCCACTGTAATAATTAGCAATTTTGAGCAAATTTTCATATGCTTGTTGAACATTTGTATGTCTTCTTTGGAAAAATGTCTATTTAAGTCTTCTGCGCATTTAATGACTGGGTTATTTGGATTTTTTTTTTTGATATTGAGTTATATAAACTGTTTATGTATTTTAGATATTAACCTCTTGGTCATATCATGGCAAATGTTTTCTCCCATTCCATAGGTTGTCTTTTTGTTTTGTTGGTGGTTTCCTTCCCTGTGCAAAAGTTTTTAAGTTTAATAAGGTCCCATTTGTTTATTTTTGCTTTTACTTCTTTTACCTTAGGAGAGAGATCTAAAGAAAATATTGCTATGATTTATGCCAAAGTGTGTTCTGCATGTGTCCTCTTCTAAGAGTTTTATGGTTTCAGGTCTCAAAAACAGACACATAGATCAATGGAACAGAATAAGCCCAGAAATAAACCCATGTACCTATGGTCAATTAATCTACAACAAAGGAGGCAAGAATATACAATGGAGAAAAGACGATCTCTTCAGTAAGTGGTGCTGGGGACCTGGACAGCCACATGTAAAATAATGAGATTAGAACATTACCTCACACCATATAAAAAGTAAATTCAAAATGGATTAAAGACTTAAATGTTATACCTGAAATCAATATATTAATTGGATTAAACAAATCATAATATATATTTTTTTGCCTTTAATTCTAACAAACACTCTGAGTCATAGGTATAATGGTGACTGTTTGTTCTTTCCCCAAAATACCTGAAAATCTGAAAGGAGAACATGGTCAAGAGAAAAGCTGATCCCTTCTGCCCAGATTTAGGTCATGGATGCCCCGTGCTTAATCCTCAGAGAAACGAGAGAAAATAAGCTTTCTCTGTGATAGCCATTCTTGCCTAGCATTTTGATGAAACTAAAAAAAAATAATAGGCTTCTTCCTCTGGAGAATCACCGAAAAGACAGCCCTAATGTTCTTCCCCATCATCCCTTTGTACTCTCCCAGATGAAGGAGCTCTCTGTGCTAGTCTTGAGGCAAGCTGACTTTGAGACTGTGAACATCATTCAAGGTCAATTCCTGCCAAACACACTACAGCGTTGCTTTGATCCTGCATTAAGCTTTGCCTCTTTATGTGAAAGTTACACCAGAATCCTTTTTTCCACTCCCCCACTTATGGGAGAACTAGTAAGCTAACTAGTTGAGAAATGATCTGAGCCAGGAAAAAACTTGATTTTAAAAAATAAGTAAATACTTAAGGACATCATGCTGTATGCAGAGATATATGGTAACAAAACTATACTACGGGACAACCCACAGTGGGGTATTCCAAGTCCTCCTGGTGGATTATTTTCCAGTAACGTGAAGAAATACTCTCTACTCGTTTGTTTTTTCTTACTTTTGTTGCCTTGCCACACTTTAAAGGTGGCACTCGAAGACTTTTTTTTTTTCATTAAAGTGGTGAAAACCTCCGCACTTTTGTTTTCATTGGTAATTCTAATTTCAAGTCAATGTTTAGTACAACCCTTCACACTCCATAAAATAAAGTTTCCCTTCTGATGGGAACAATGGAATTTAAGCCTATGTTTTGCCAGAGATTTAGACGTGTAACTCTGAACTCAAAAGAATTAAAGATATGAAATCAAATATAATAGTTCACGGTGAAAGATGAAAAGTCACAAAAACTTAAGCCATCAAAAAGTAGCATGAAACTGTCCACTTAAATATTTAAAAAATGAAATATTTGGGCATCCACATTAGAAGAAATATAATTAACAAAGTATTCCTTTCAAGTTGTAATTGTTTTGGCCACTTAAAATAATTTGATCTCATAAATTAAAAGGAAAAAAGAAATGGATTGTAAGTAGATGCTTTGTAAGTGAGTCTTTGTTCATTTTTATAAAACGTAAATAATACTGTTTACTGTTTCATCAGTAATTTCCACATAGAATTATACATTGCTAAGCTCGGTAATCAGAGTTTTGTTTTGTTAGTCTTGTTTTTGCAGTAAGCACAAAACAGGATTATGTGGAACTGGAAACATCTAGATACACAGTATTATTACCTACAGAAATTTAATTAATATTGTATACTAATAGATAAAATAACACACATCCTTCATTATTTTAAGTATAAAATGTATTGTTTTGTGGGCAAAATAAAATCCAATATAAAACTCAGAAAGTCAATTTTCTGTAGGATTATCCAAAAAGCATTGGAGCCATAGATTTAAAATTTAGAGTTAGAATTACTGCATGGATTATCTATATCAGTCATATACAAAACAGAAATTAAATTTCTTCTATCTTTGCAGTCTTCACATTGCATGTTGTTTTGCAAAAACTGAGCTCTTATAATTTTTGTGAAATTAGTTTTCTATTAATATCACATTTCATACTTTGTGTGATATAACTTCTTATCCAATATCTAAAAGATCTTTAAATTTGGCTCAGACATCTTAATTGGGTTGATTCTTTTCCACAAATAGTTTAACTAAAATTCAATTTTTTTAAAGCAAGCAATTTAAAAAATCAAGAACTATATGACACATAAATTACCAAATGTTTTTATATGATAACTTAAAGCATAAAGATCTAAAACAATTTATCTATTCATTCTATGTAAAAATAGCTTTGAAGAATATATATACAAACTCTTTTTACAAGATAAGGTTATAATGACTAAGAAAACAACTGACATTTTTAATAGATTTCCATTGCAGGTACAGATAGTGAATACTTAATGAGAATAATGACTGAAATCTTAACAAAATTTCTGGAGACTCACAATCTTGAAGCTATTTTGTCTAACTTGTTATCTTGGGTCTCTGTACCCAATGAACACTCAAGGAACAATGCCTGTGGCATATTTATCAAATTGGCCATTTGCTCACTTTATCGAAGTGTCCACTCCCAAGTTAACTTTATTTACTTAACCCAGAAATATTTATTCTCTTCCCCCCACGTTCTTTTCTGCTCCCAGCAGAAGAAATAATCTTCATGTATCATTTGCAATATGTCATTCCCTATTTAGGAAATATGTTCCTTCTCATATACCCTTAAAATCAGTAGAAAGATCCTAAGATGTTCTAAAGAGAGGCACTTGAATGGGTACAAAATAAATCATAAATATTTTGGTGTTGGTTTATTCCATTGTTCATCCAGTGTTAACTGATTGCCTATTATATGCTGGGCACAGTGAGTGTTGCTATAAAAGCTACTAGTAATGAAGAAATGATGAGGTCAGCCCAGACCTGTTCCTTTATGGAGTTTATGCTTTCATGGAGGAGAGAGAGAATGAGTAAACAAATCCATGATCTAGATGAATAGATCAGCCAAAGACTACTGGGAACAGCTGCAGTTGAACAAGCTGTATGTATTACTCATTGCAAAGAAGAACACACACCTTGGGATCTGAGCTCTGGCTGGGTAATACTTGGGAGAATTTAGGGGTATGTTGAGTGTTGTTATCAAGAAGGGACAATTCTATGATTGGCTGTCTCAATAAATGTTATCTACAAAGAAGGCAGATTAAGGCAAAGTTAAAGTTGTAGCTGGTTTTAAAAAGCTATAGTCACTCACTTAATGAGAAGGGGTGGTAGTTATTCTGTGGGTTGCACAGTGGTGGTCTGTGACATTATATTCAGCAGGAGAACAACATGGCTCAGCTATAAAAGGGCGATCAGTTTGTCCCATAATAACACTGAGGTCTAGGGCTTAAATTTCTAATTAGTTCCCAGGCTTCAGGGGTTGCTTCTTTTTCTCATAGGTTTTTTGGAAAATAAAGAGGATAAGATACTAAACATCACTAGGACTAATGTACATAATGTGACTAAAAAAGACATCTTTGTGAAGATGGCATTAAGCTAAGACCTGAGGTAAAGTGATATGAAGAAATTAAGAAAGAACCCACCAGGCAACCGACAAGTGCAAAGAACCTAGGAGAGAAAGGGCTGAGCATATTTGAGAACCAGAAAGAACAGTGTATCTGAGAAAAGCAATGGAAACATTAAAAGACTGAAAGTGAAGGTGTCTGGAATGACTGGCTAGTGTCTTTATGCAAGGCCCAAACACAGGTATCTTAGTATTACAGGCTGAATTGTACGCCCCCCCCCGAAATTAAATGTAAAAATGTTAACCCCTAGTACCTCAGAATGTGACTGTGTTTGGAGATAGGGCCTTAAGAGAAGTAATTAGGGGAGAGGGTATAGCTCAGTGGTAGAGCATGTGCTTAGCATGCATGAGGTCCTGGGTTCAATGTTTTTGTTAAAAAATTAATGAATTAATGAATTTAAATTAAAAAAAGAATGACTGCTTAAATGTGGTCATTTCGATTTAATTACTTCATTTTGACCAGTGTCCTTATAAGAAAAGGAAATTGGGATACAAACAAGTACAAGGGAGGACCATGTGAAAACACAAGAACACAGCCATCTGCAAGCCAAGGGGAGAGGCCTCGGAAGAAACCAACCTTGCTAACACCTTGATCTTGAACTTCTAGCCTCCAGAATTGTGAAAAAATTAATTTCTGTTGTTTAAGCCACCCAGTCTGTGATGTTTTGTTATGACTGCCCACCAAACTAATGCTGAGTAAATGAGTTACCAGGATAGCACCTTTCAATGCCCAAAGTTATGAAATCAGTGCTAAATGGTTACTGAATCAATGTTTAATTTTGCTTCAAAAATTAAAGCGTTATACAGTTAGTGGCACCAAAAATATTTACCTCTCTGGGCTTCAAATCTATAGTGAAGAGTTAGGGCAAGAAGGTGACTCTGTTTCTTCTAAGTCCAAAGTCATAGGGTTTATCATAGGGTCCATTGGAATCATACTTCTAAAAATACAACTCTGTATTTATATCATATCTTTTTTCTAAGCACTTCAAAACACTTCAAAGACATTTTCATATCAATTCTCACAGCATCCTGTGAAGGCAGGTAGGTGGGAAATATTATCATTCCTATTTGACATTTCTATACACCTACTCACTTGATTATAAGATCATTTTAACTGAATATATAATTTTTCCAGGGAAAAGAATACATGCCCAGAAAAAAAAAATGATGTTCACAAGAAAAATAGTATGATTTGCATTAATATCACTCTTACATGCTAAATGACCTGAACATTTGTAATCTACACAATGACCCTTGAGATTTTAATTTAGATATTATTTCTCCTTCCTTTTTATATTCCCTTGAAAAAAGATAAGAATATTAACAAAATGGCAGCTATGTATTTTTAGGTATCACCAAACTGAGGATAATTGGTCTTTTTTATCTACATATTCAGAATACAGTGTTTGCTTAACTTTAAAGGAGAATATTAAAATATTCTGAAGTCCAAAAAACAACAAAAAAATCAATTAATTTTATTTTTTTCCTTTAATAAAATATTAGAGTACATGATGATTTGTAATGAGAAGTAGATTTTTATCAGGAAAGTCAGTTTTAAACAGAAATGTAATGTCAAACTTTCTTATACTGAAAACATTCTCTGCACCTCAACTTACATCTCTCCCCCTTTGAGAGGATAAAAATAAGCTTCCCCAACTCATGGTCCTTCCTTATTTCAGCAGCTTTATCTTTTTCACTCTCCCTCATGTTTCCTGTGCTTCAAATTCACTGCATTTCATGCATTCGTTTATTTATTCATTCAATAAATATTGACTCAATGGTGTAAGACATGGAGGTAAAATACTGAATAAGACCAAATTTAAAAAAAAAGAAAAAAGATAAAATCTTGCTATTTTGCAACAACATGGATGGATCTTGAGGGTATTATACAAAGTGAAATAAGTCAGACGGAAAAAGACAAATACCGTATGATTTCACTCATTTGTGGAACATAAGAGATAAACAAAATAAATAAGCAAAGCCACAAACAACAACAAACATGTAGTTACAGAGAACAGTAGTGGTTACTAGAAGGGAAGGGGTCGGGGAGGATGAAGTGGATAAAGGGCATCAGCTATATGATGATGATTGGAAACTAAATTTCTGGTGGTGAGCACATATTTTAGAAGTAAAAATATGACATTGTACGTGTGAAACGTACACAATGCTATAAACCAATGTTACTTCAGTTAAAAAAAGAAAGAAAGAAATAGAAAAAGACTAAATAAGGGTCCTCCCTTCAGAGAATATACCTATAGTAGGGAAATAAGTAAACAAATAAAATAGCTCCCCATTGTCATAGTTGCTGTAGTGATAATTAGCTGTCACATGGATACAGGTAACTGGGCAGAGCGGACTTTTTTTTTTAGAAATAATGGTTAAGAAAAGTATCTATAAGAAGGTAAAATTTTTGGTAAGATCTCAAGAAACTGGACCAGCTATTTCAAGTTGAGTTAACAATTTTAAGCAGAAATGACTGCAAATCTCAAGGATGTAATGCTGCAGTGACAAAAGTGAGTAATCACGGCTGGTTACAAAATTATCAGGGCCAGAGAAAAATGGAAATGCAAGACCCCTTATTTAAAAATTTTTAAGAATTTGAAGATGGTGACAGTAATGCAATGAGCCAAGTATGGAGCTTGTCTGAGTAGGGACCCTGTGTAATTGCATAGCCTGCATTCCCATGAAGCCAGGCCTAAAAAGGGTGGCCATTGTGGACTGGAGGTCCCCATGAGATGAGAGTATGTGGGAGTGGGAATATCAGGCCAGGGAATGGGCACAACATGGTAAGTCTGCTTGTTCTGGTAACAAGTGACCCGGAAGACTGAGGCATCTACAAGAGTGTGTGATAAATAGGGGCGTACAGTCCAAGGAGAAGCAACCCTCATGGGAGCAGGGAGTGAGGTCAACCTCAAGGTGATGCTCTCTCCTGCAACTGTGGCTGTGTCCACTCATGGCCCTGGGAGGAGGTGGGTAACAGTACCGTTTGCTTTTTAGTTTCCAGGTGAATCTGGAATAAACTCCACCCTCCACCCTGACTTCATCATTACTACAAGTTTCAGGGAGATAAGAACCAAATCTGACTTATTTGCCCCAGCTCTTACCCGTAGTAGATTTTCAATTATGTATTAAATGGACCAGTGACTTGAGGAGTAAATAATCTCATCATGTGGGAAGTGATACTGAGGAAATTTTTGGAAGAAAATATAGTCAACATAGGAAAATTTTATATTACAAAGTTATGTCTGGGAAATAGCTCATCAAAAAAGAAAATTCCACCTTATCATCTTTTTTTAATGTTTAAATAAATGTATTGCCATCATAAGGGCAGATTGGATCAAATACCAGACTGATTCTTTCCCCACACCCAAAGCTCTAGATGGTTCTTAGTCCTCATTCTCTTAGTTCTTTTTTTCCAAGAATAGGACAGTTAGTAATTAACATGAGATTATAAAAATATTCCATAAGTATAGTAAGAGCTATTAAAATATGATGACAGATCATCAGCCTAATTTAACATTTTTCATGTAATTTGGTTAACTATGGAAACACAAGTCACTTAGAACTTCTACTAAAAATTACATAGTGAGTCCAAAGAAAGCTCAAATCATTCTTTATGACTTGAATAAATAATTTAGATTATTCAGAATTTGTGACACAAACTATGTTAGTCTTCAACAATATAATTATTAATGTAGATTGTCATTTACTTACCCAGAAGAAATAAGCCCCCTATATGGACTTCAAAATGAGAAATATACAGAAAAGTAAGTATGTTTTAGTCAATATGTGGAATTCTGACTGCTCACAGATATTATAAAAAGGGCTTAGGTGAGGGTAATAATTTGGGATAATGATTTCCAAACAGGTCTGAGAATATCACTTGGGATTCTTTTCAAAAAATATACAGATTCCCTAATCCCTCCTTGGGGATTCAGTTTCAACATGTATGGGATGGGAACCAGGAAATACCTTTTTAAAAATGAATTTAAAGTACTGTTTGTGTTTGGGCAATTTTGGAAAAAACTGAGTTAGGCCTTTCAAAACCAACAAAGTTGATCGCATGTTGACAGAGGACCTATATGAATGTACACATTAATCTAAAGCAGATTTTTTCAAAGAGATTTTTAAAACACCCATTAGAAAAATCTAGAAAAAAACTTCTATTTCTTCAATAGGATGGCTTTACTAATAGGTAAGATTAGTTTGTGTTTAGCAATGTCTTATTTTTTCCTATGTTTGTTCTCTTTACCCTTGGCCAAGGGTTAACTAGGTCCAAATACCTATGAATGTATATCTTTCCTGGATGGACTGTAGCTCATAGTCAAAAGTCTCTGTGCACACCAGACTGGTCACGTTCTCTGCGCACGGAAGCCTGGTATGCTTAGATATGGACCTTCTAAGCCATATACAAAAATAACTTGCCATTACTTGGAAATAAGCTGCTAACTCCACAAATCTACACAAACATTACTGAATTACCAACAATGTATGTTAGAGTATTGGAAAAGTGAACAGTTCCTGTCTTGCTCTCACCTTCCCGCCCTCACTAGTCATCTGAGTTGGTGAGTTCAGCTGGGATCACGCCTATAGACACTGATTCATTCCCAGTATGAAGTTGGCATGGATGTATAGGCGTAAATAACATTCATAGTCCTTCCGTAAACATATTCTAATAAACTGTTATCTTCAGACCTTTTTTACCAGTCCATACTGCCAAGTGAAGAAGATCCAGGATCCTTGTGTGCCTTACACATGTGTCTGAAAACTTACAACAGAATCAGATTCTAAAACACATGCCTGAGATTCCTAGCCTCCTGGACGCAGACCCCTCAAACTGTAAGCCTCCTTCATGCAATGTCTTCCCAAGTGCCAGTTCAGGCACTAATTACAAGAACTTCATTAGGTACAGTCAACCCATGTCTCATATTTTATAGAAAATGACAACTGAAATTAAGCAGTTTGTCACGCAAAAATTAACAAATCTAGTATTTATGACTCAAAGACCCTGAGTTTCTGACTATACCCTTCTGTCTCTTTTTGTAGGAATCTGCCTCACACTGGTGGTGTTGGGCTGAACTTGTGCAGTGAGTCAGATCAATGCATTTGACCTTGGACTGCCAGTCTGATCTGGTTCCCCTCCCACACTGTCCACTTTTGAAAACACACAGTGGGATTCTCCCACAACTTCTTTTCCCTCCGCTCTAGAAGTTCCTTTTTGCATCAGTCTTCTTATTGGAAATATTTATGGCATAATATCCCTGATGTTATCATTGCAGTCACTGCCCCCTTTTTTTGGATGCCGATTGCCAGGTTTAGCAATTGCAGATTAGATTTGAAAGATAAGAGGTTCAAATGTAAGTAATGCTGCCAGATGACAGCCCCTTTGCTGGTTTAGAATCAGTGAAATGTGTGACAGGAAAGCCTGTGTTGGCAAAAGGGCCTGATACATGTTTCAAGAGCAAAACTGAGACCATCTTCCCATGGTTTACAGCTATAGATCACGGAAAAGATCTCAGAAGCCGAAGGCTGCAGGCCTTGACTTCTCCTTTCTCCTCTCTGAGGGTTGGGACATAGATTTCAAAATTAGATGTGTCAAAGCTTTCACAATTCATTGCTGAAGCACATGCCTAAAACTGTCTCTTATTGAAAAAATACATTAATTATATTTCTGCCTTTTTATCATGTAAATTTAGAGCGCATGAAAGGAACCAGATGGACAGCTTTTGGAAGTTAATCCTTCCTTTGATTAAAAGATAAGGAATGAAGTTTCTACATGTTCCAGCTCTGAAAAGCTTCCTCCTAAAACTTACAGCAGCATTGGAATGGTTGGAAATTGTGAACGCCACATTTCCACTGTGTGTGTGGATATGTAGACGAGTAATTATTCATGACAGTAACAATCTACATTTTCTGGTAAACATTATACTTCTTGGATTTTTGGACCTTTAAGGATGAAATCACTTTAACTAATAAAATAGTGTTCCATACATCATGTGAATTCAAAACTTTCTAAAAATTAAGAGAGCACATACCACTCTAACATTTCAATGTTATTCTTCCTATTCTGAAATCTCTTACTTATTTTATCAGAATGAATTTATTTGTCAATAGTTTTGCCTACTAAGTAACTCATCTGACTATTAGAAATATGATTTTTTAATTTTATGAAATAAATATTTACTGAATACCCACTTTATATCAGCACTACTATAAGATATTGATGCAGTGATCAACAAAAAGACACTATTCATACTCTGAGGGTGTTGGCATTCTAGTAGAAAATGCCAAAAGCTGACACCAGGGAAAGTGGAAAATGCTAAGACATCAAACTAAGGCAATAACTTACTCAGATTTGGGAGTTAGAGAATATGAGAAGGGTAGATGCAGAAATTTGGCATCTTTCAAGAAGTTGGCTCAACTAATCTGGTTCAAATAATGGCTTATGGTGGGATTTGGGGGTGGTTTTAGATGAGTTGGTGGAATGTTTCATGCTATAATTTGGAAATTCACAGCTGAACTTTATTCATGAAGTTCTGGTACTAAGATGTTATTGCTGGGTATCTGGAAAAACAAATGAATGAACAAGTACATGTACAAATGCACCATAAGTAAACTGTAACAGGGAAGACCATCAAAGGCTGAGACGACAGACTCATCACCATGCAGGCTCTCTCTTAACAATGCAGTAATATTCAAAAGCTTGCTCACATCTTGTAATGTACCGTGGAGCATGGTGTCTCCTTTAGTCTCTTCCACTTCTGGTCACATTGGCTCTGGGACACAGTCCAAACCAAGAGACAAGAGCAAAAATAAAACCAAAGACTGGGCTTAAATTAATGTCCTGGCTTATTGATCTCATGATAAAATAGAATGGCTGGCATAACAAATTCTATTGGTTTATTCAACTTAATGGAAATTTGGCTGATTTTCCTGGCTAATTATTAAGATTAGTTAAATCTAGTATTTTATTCTCAGGTATTGACAAAATGCTAGATTGTGTATTTGGTGATAGTCTGTTGTGTGCTTCCTCCAGAAACTGGAAAGTGAAAGTTTTGACTTGGTTGTTGCTTTCCCGGATTTGCAGTGAGGCTCAAAAACTTTAGTTCTCAAATAATTAGCTTTTAAAAACCCAGACCTAAAATAAAATGAGTTATACACTTTATACCATACAGTACTCAGAGTTTTATTCTTTAGAATCTCTTATTCTAGATTGGTATAATGTCCATGAGTGGTGATTTGAGATGTAACAGCATTAAAATAATAATTGATTTCATATGTTTTAAGAATTACTCTGCCTTCTAACATGATGTGGTTTTAATTCTGAAGAGAACTTCATGAAATGTTTCTTCAGCTGAATTGATTTTCATGGTGTTAAGTATAGAAAATTATACTTCCTTTGGACTAATTTTATTAGCATCATCTTGGAACTCTACGTCTCCTAAAATGTTGCTTAAGTTCTGCAAAGTCCTCCTCCTCCTTCCCCACCCGCAAACCCTTCGAAGTTTCATTAGGGTAGGAAGCTTCACCGCCTTGTCCGTCACTGTATTCTCAACACTTATAAAGACTGGCTCATAATACATGCTCATTTTATATTTATTATTTGAATAAATGATGGGGAATGATTGCATGAAGTGTATATACGTAGAGAGCCTGGAGTCTTCAATCTGTAGTTTCTATACGAATAATAAAAAGGAGCAGGAAAATTTTTGTAATGTGGATAAAAACTCATATTTTTTCATTGTGCTTTGACAGGTTAACAGTATATCCAACATTTTCATTTGCTCTTCATAGTTATTCTGTGAAGAAAGCAGCCTATAATTCATCCCTTTCTGTAAAAGCCAAAATGTAAATTGTGTAGGGGACAGTGTGAAAGCACAAGACTTTGGAAGGAGCAGAGCTAGAAATCACTGGACTCTTTGGCAAAAGCCGGTGTAGTGGGTAAGGGTTGGACTAGGGAACCGATAGTTTGGAGTGAATCTTGGCCCTTTCTTTTCCAAGTGTGAGCCCTTCGGTGAGTTACCTAAGCTCTTGGTGCTTCATCATAGAGTTATTGTGGGCATCAAAGCACACAGCCTCTGTAAATTACCTAAAACAGTGCCTAGCCAATGGAAAACACTTCACAGATACCAGCATTTATTATTGCAAGCCTTCCTACGTTGGGCTAGAAAGAAAGTGGTTTCTTCAAAATTTTCTTTAAAATTTACCTTCAAATATCTGTATGTATTTTATGATACATTTTAAATCATAGAATTATGTGCATACGCTAAATGCTATATTTAAGTGCCATGAATCTACTATTTTATTTTATATTTATGGTTTTATTATATCTATCATAATTTATAGGGATTTCGAAGTTTCCATTTAATTTAAAAGACTTTATCCAGGAAGGAGTGGCAAATGGAGAGAATTCACTCAAAGTTAATGATGAAACAGACTTTTATGGGAAGTAACAAACAAACAAAAGTGGGCATTGCATCTCTCCTCTCAGATAGCTAACTCAAAGTGTCACTATGCACCTGTAAGGACAGTGTTCCTAATTCATCTCTCAAGTAGGAAACAGTTCTTGTCCCAATTTTCAATTTATTTTGGTAAGAAGTTGAATGCATATGCGTATGTATATATAAATGTATTTTAATAATTTATAAAATGTATCATACTAACACCGTATACCATATTAAAACTTATATCAATAGAAATGTGAATGAAGAATTTGCTAACATCAGTGACAATTTGAAGAAATACAATGATTCAGTTTTATTAGAAAGGTTTGGTGTATTATAGTTCTTGTTTTCGATTAAGTTACACTTCTTGTCTCAAAATATCAGTTTACTGCATGTTTACTGGGTCTCCCCTCTGCTAGGAATTTACAGTGGGAATGTAAATCACAGGGTTCTGCTTTCAGGGAACTTTAAAGAGCTCAACTTACTAAAAGTTAACCTTTGAAAAGATGAATTGTTAAACACGAATAAGAAACAGCACAATTTAATCAGCTGCTACATGTTACGTTGTGCTTTCAAATCAACCACCAAAACCTAATTCATAAAAATATCTATAGGCGAATCAATAAATTCTTCACCAAAAGGAAATGGATCCTTTGTGTATCATCATCATCACCATCTTCATCATCATCTTTTATAATTTTGAGAATCTGTACATTTGAAGTTTGGGGAGAGTGTTTATTTTGTTTCTTTTCTTTTGTGTTTTAAAACCTGCCTTAATTATACAACACTGACATCACTAAACTCCTGAAGCCTGGATTAATACATTGCTTCTTCCAAATTGAGACAATTGTGCAAATCCCATTAAGCCCTTAATGCCAAAGCTGAAGTTTCAACTAGTATATGCAGGATACACCTTCTCTGGGAGCTGACACTGGACAATGGCGCTCTCTCACGGGACTATGGGATGGTGTATTATGTCCATTGATGACTGGGAAGAACTTGATGAGTTGAATTTAGTGCTAAATCTAGAGAACTTTGAAAAGTGAGTGTACTGTGGCTAGCCTGAGAAAATGAGTTTGCTTCAGAACTGACAATGCAGTCCTCAGATCAACGTGTACACTTCAGCAGCTACAAATTAATAGTAAACACTTAGAATTTTCAAACCACTATCCAGCAGTACCACATTTAGAAAGAAAGCCTCTGACATATTTAGGCCAACCTCGTAAACCTGGAATGATAATAACCTACCTCACTGGGTGACAACGATATTAAATGAGACAATTTATAAAAGTTTTAGCACTGTTCCTGTTAACGTAACAAATGCTTAATAAATATTACCTATTTATTATCATAAAGTACATAGAAAAGATACTGTTGAATTCTGACAGGAATTACTCTCTATAAATTGTGTCATCCACTGAAGTGGTATGAAAGTAGCTCAGGCTGCCTTTGGGGAAAGTGCTGAATGGAGTCTAGGTTCTTCTTACTTTCTTTAGAAAAAATGGCTTCACATCTGAAGTGGTCTCACACATCTGGATCAATAGATCAGTGGGAGAATGGGAAATGCGATTTTCTGTCATAAAATAATAGCAAACCCCGTATATAAACTTTTAAGCAATTATAATATGTAGTGGAATCAAAATGTAGCGAATCAGTTTCAAAAAATACTTAAATACGATTCCTTTATATATTTATTTCTGCTAGATACATAAATTCATTTTCTTTTTGTTATTTACTAGGTGACTGAAACTGAAAACATAATCAATAAAACCTGCCCCGCTTTCAGCTAATTTGATTACTTTTTTTAAAAAAAGGTTTTAGTTTGAAATAATTTAGACTCACATGAAGTTGTAGAGAAGCCCTGGGTGGCCATCACCTAGCTTTCTCCAAAGGTGACATTTTACATAACCATAGTACATTAACAAAACCAGAAAAATGTTGGCACAATTCAATTAACTAGCCCATAGATCTCACTAAGATTTCACCAGTGTTTGAATTCACTCATTTTTGTATGTTTTTATACACAGTTCTACGGCGTGTTACCACATGTACATACTTAGAACCAGCCCCACAATCAAGATACAGAATTGTTTCTTCATCACAAAGGAACTCTTCATGCTGCCCCTTTTAAATCACACCCTCTTTGCCTTCCTTAATCCTTGGTAACTGATTTTTGGTCCTATCTCTCTTTAATTTTAATTATTCTTTTTAAAGAAAATAATTGCAATTTAAGACACAGCTAGGAAAGATCTAATAATAATTCTTATCCATGTTTTTTAAATGCCTGCCAAGCCGAGAGATTATAGATTCCTCATGGGGGTGTTTGGAAATGGGTCATATAGGTGCAAGAATTCATAATATTAAATTTTCAACTCTGACAAGGACTCACAGGAATATAACTTTAGCTTATGAAATAGTGAGAGATCAATTGTCACTAACTGGTTTTCAGAAGTACAAGTTAATTTTTGTGGGTCACCATCTCGTACTCATTACTGTCTTAGATAACTGTTTTTTTTAGAAGAGGATGAGAAAGAGAGTTTAAGTCAATATTTTTCATCTTTAAAAGGGAAAAAGAAACCCACTGCTTCGAAAAACAAACAGAAATCTTTCTGACTTAAACAAAATCTTTTTATTTTTTCAACTGTAAATTTCTAATGAGCCTAAATGATTACAGTTTCAAAGTATGGGTAAGCCGACGTTTAATGTTTTAAAAAGCGTGTATCTAGAACAAAATAAGAATGTATCTTTCTTAATGTTAGTAAATCTCTGAACAACAAATTTTCATCTTCTCAACTCTATCCCTTGCATACTTTTAAAGTTTAACATTCTCAAGGTTTTTATTTCTCCTTCCCCAAAATGAAAGTTATTCACTTAGGCTTTTATATAATCTCTCTCCACCACCTAGATTCTAATATCAAGCACAAGTCATTTGCAGTTTTGAACAGAAATGACAATAAAATTGTCTTCTTTTTCACAGCAAGAGTTGTAGGGAAGTTTTAAGGAACTGAAGCATGAAAATGGAGGACGCAGGCACTGAACTGCATGGAAACACTGAACAGCCCAAGCTCAACAGGACTAAATCCATAGGCACCAATGTAGTTAGCTGTAGGGGTCAAGAACCTCAGAACCCCAAATTTTTACCTCATCATTGATGTTTATTACGTTGTGTGAGCTTTAGAATTGTAGTACTCAAATATGTGAAAGTTTACTTGGAACAGAAGGGTTTTTTTTTGTTTTTTGTTTTTTTTTAGTGTGAACACCCTCACTGAAAAACTGGTGGGCAATTTTCTATCCAATAATCTACAGTCCCACCACATATATTTTTAGAATTTTTATTTATGTATAATCCCACCTTTTCCCACAGAGGATTTGAAGCAGATTCTAGGAAAAGACCTTTAATAAAAAGTAAAAGAGAAACAGAGAATCAGAACCAAGGAAAAAAGTATAAAGATATGTTGATACTCAGAGCCTGCCTATCTCATCTGATTGTGCTCATTTAAAATTTAGACCTGAAGTTTTCAGCTCTGAAATCAAAATGGAAAACATAATTATGTGCCCTTATTAAAAAGGAGAAAGAGTTTAAATTTCTCAGACTTAGATACAGGATACCGTTTCCTCAAAAAATGGTATGGCAAATACAAATATACATTTTATTTCAAATTTTCTTGAACATTTTTTTTAAGAAAACTTGACCGCATAATAATAAAATACACTTTTTGTGAATATGATTTCAGGGAGATATCAAATACTCTCCAGACTGAGTTTATAGCTAGTTCTGGAATCAGCAGGGCCTCAAATAGAAGTGTCTTCCTCAAGGGGAGGAAATGACAGAAGACCCCGTATTCACCCACCCTGATCTGAATTCTACCTGATGTGCTCTTCTGGAGGTCTAAAGCAGTGCAGGTTTTGAGTTAACAGTATTTTAAAGAATGCTTGAATGCTTCCCTGAAACTGACTTTCGAAGAGAACCCAGATGGCTATGATTTTGCACTGTTGTTTAGTTTCAAAGCATATGCGTCTCTAAAACAGGTGCCAGAGCTTTCTGTTATTAAGTCAGAACAATATCAACTAATGTTTGAACCTGATTAAAAGAATTTCACTACCATGCAAAGAGGCACCTATAAGCAAAGGCAGCGATTTCTTCCAGATGGAGTACCCAAAATGTCCTAATTTTTGTGTTGAAATTAATAAACTCTTTCTTACAGTGGCAAGAAGATAAGATGGAAGATAGCTCAGCACAACTTGAAAGTACCCAATCTGGAATTCAGTGAGTTTTCTTTATCCTTTTAATTCACAATGTAGTTCATTAGTTTATGATGGACTTAAAGTATATAAATGTATTGTCAGACTTCTTTCTTTTTTCCAACTCTGATGTTTCCAATGTTAATTGCATTGATAGTTCTGGCTTTACATTCTTTTCATGTAGTAGATGTCTGGGACAGAAAAGCACTAATTAATTCATGTCTAGGAAGAAAAATGCATATATATCTAAATGAAAAACAAAAGAACAACTTTTTCATTCACAAGTAAATTCATCACTGGGTGACAATCCAAGATGTTCTTGCCTGATTTAGATACTAGGCCCTGAAAGAAAGTACTGAACAATAAGTGGGTCAAATTATGCAGCTATATTGAACACTAAGCTTCCTTTAATCTGTTATTGGCAGGAAGGTGACTCTTCTCTAAATTTCACTGGGAACATTCCTTCATGTTGAATGTCAGTGAAGCTTCTGTTTATGTGCTCTTGCAAACAAATAACGAAGGTGGCATGATTCTTTCTACCTCAAGCCGGGTAAAGGACTCAGAGGACCTCTTAAAAGAGCTATCTGCCTTTGAACGTGCAAAAATGGCTGAAACAATCATATTTTATCAATAACTTCAGTTAAAGAAGATCTAAAACCAATACAACTTGTCTATGCAGAAGCTTGTGGTTCCTGGACAGATGAATATCCAGAGGTTTTTTAAATAAATAAAATGGCTATGATCAGCATAACTTCAGGTAAAAATACAGCTAATCTTAAGAAAACACTATATCCCTCTTGTCAAGCCTATTTTTTTGCTGATTTTACTTTTGCTTTTCTCCACACAGCTTACTGTTCTCTGCACCCTTTCTACCTCCTTGAAAACCTAAAAAGTGAAATAAGTATTTGCAATATAGTACAAACAAAATCATCTGACAGCTTTTGCTTGAAATCTGACAACTATGGTTTCAAGCTCCTGTTCTACCACAAACTTGCAATTACCCTCAACAATTTTACTTTACCTCTTGGGCCTCAATAGCCTTGTCTGAAAAAGAAGACTAACACCTAGAGGACAGGATTGTGGGCAGAATCAGGTAACATGTGATCATATTGTCCAATGCCCAGTGGGTGGTAAATAAATAGTAATATAATTGGTTTTATTTTTCTATAAATGGGCTTCTGGTGATACACCAGTCAAAAGTGTCTAAATGAAGATGCCTTCCCAGTGATTGAAACTTATCCGTAGGAATTAAGTTCTCCATCAGTCTCTCTTTTTCTCTTCTGGAATTCATGAGGGGATTCTAAAAGTACATCTACAATCTTAGTTCTCATCACATAAACTTTCCAGAAGCGAATTTGTGCTGTAAGACTGAAGTAGTGGCTAGATGCATTTGAGGGCAAGGGGCAGGCACGGGAGAGAGCACAAGGAATGTGAAAGACAATTTAGTGCTTCCTCCTAGACTGCATTTCATCTTACCCTTTGCTGTCTCTGGACTATTCATCAGCATTAACATGCACCGAAATCTCCTTTGAAATTTTAATCAATTTAACATTGGTGTATCTATAGATTAGATGAAATAACTTTTGCTGTCTCTTCCAAGCACCTTTGTCATTTGAATGGCTTACAGCCCTCATATTTCTCAATATGAATTTCTGGATCTCCTTCTATTTCAATCTTGTTTTCAAAGGACAAGGTGGAAGATGACAATGGTAATGAAGATTAACTGAAAGACTAATTATTTAGTCACTGGTGGGGGGATGAGGCATACAGCTAAATCTTTCTGTCACGAATATTCATAACTAGTTCAGTTTAAATGCCAGATTTATGAGAGCAAGTGATCCATCTCTATCACGCACTGGATGCTTTATTTCAGGTAGGTTCAGAGGAATCTTAATTTTTCATGCAAAGCTATTCACTGTATATCAATCCTAAAACATTGCTCTCTTTCCACTTCCCTGTGTATGTCCTACTTAAACTCAACCACAGACATTGAGATTGAGTCTTAAATAATTATTATGTATTAGGACTTTCTGTATTGTTTTCAACACTCACGAAACATTTGTTTCTTTTTAACCCAACAACAGCTCATTTGATTGGTGAGAAGTTTCTGTGCCATAAACCCAACATGAATGGGTTGTTAATTAGTAGATTTAATTGCATAAAGGAGGTACATTATTTTATACCTTCCAACATTTTGATACTATGAGTATTTCAGCTGTAGCATATATCTAGTATTAAATTAGCACATAATTTAAATGCTGAGTTGGCTGTAGTAAGTTAATGTCACAACTAATGTAAAGAAGTCTTAATTGTAAACATGTCATTTGTCAAGTGTGTATTATTAGAACTGTGCCCAATTAAAATGATATACATATCAGTTGAGAAGAGATTTTTCTCTTCCTAGGCTTAGATAATGGGATTTCTCCATCTCCACTGATAAAAACAATAAAAAAAATTCTTCAAGCAAATATCTAAGTTACATGTACATGAAAATGAAAGGTTAAGAGTTTACTATTTGAGGAGAAATGTCTGTTGCTCAAATATGCATTCTAGACCATCCAGTTCCCTAAAGCTATGGACTTTATAGCTCTACAGATAGGAAGCATTGCTCTTGGTCAATATATAGAGATTCTTAAGCAAAAAACAGTATTTTGACATTTCCCTCCAGCTACTTTTGAGGCCATGTTATAATGATAAAACAGGACACCTGAAAAATAATTCTAACAAGTATTTTTCTTTTTCTCAAGTACTTTGTGAGAAAGGGACATCTCA
Organism: Camelus bactrianus; assembly: GCF_048773025.1. NCBI lineage: Eukaryota > Metazoa > Chordata > Mammalia > Artiodactyla > Camelidae > Camelus > Camelus bactrianus. Next base: position 64,315,077 of record NC_133541.1, read on the forward strand.
AATCTGATATTCAATCAGGGCTCATCAAACACTATCTAAAGTTTATAACAATGCCACTTAACCCTCAGTTTTCCTTTGGTCATGCACCTTTTCAGTTTGAGATACTTGTCAGGCTACTAAAAGTTGCTCACAGTACTTTTATCGACTGTAATGATGAGCAAAACCATTCATGGTTTTACATAGCCTGTGAATCTCCCTAGGCCAAAGGAATTATTTTTGTGTGTGGATCACAGCCCAGTAGAACACTGGGAGCCTAGCAAAGGCTGTTATTCCAGTTCACTGTGACATACACAGTTATGGAGTCTAGGAAATATTAGTCCAGGTTGATTCCCAAGAAGAATATTTGAAATAAGACAAGATTATTCCCTTTGGGCATCTCTTCCCTCAGCATTTACCCCAATACCTTCAAGCTTCTTTGTAATCCAATGAATCAATCTGCCTTCCTATCTCTAAAGAACTTTTCCAGGTCTCTCTCACTTTGAAACATGCCACTACTTCCCTCCTCCTGGGTTCACAGCAAATATTTACATGGATAATTTGTCACATTGCTTTTTCCTAAGCCTCAACACGGCTTCAGAATCTTTCGAAAACTTGCACTCCAATGTAACACCAGTATTTCCACTAGTTGATTAGAATTAGCATTGGAAGGTGCAGTGGACATCTATCCTTTGCACTGAACCAACCAAGAGTGAGAGTATTAGCCAGGTGGAGGGGAGTGAAAGCATGAAGTAACTGCTGCTTATAATATCTCTCCAAGAAGTTGGTGGGTTATAAATAAAGTTCCCCTGACTATATGTTGCTCAAACACTCCAAATCATGTATGAAATGTGGAGGGAAGGGGCAGAAAGGAAGGAAGGAAAAAGGAAGAAAGAAGTTTTCTGTAAAGATTTTGCTTTCGATTTACATGGTAGCATCATAGTGTTGCTGTAACACGTTACCCGAAACTTTGTGACTTAAAACAATACAAGATATTTTCCCACAGTTCTGAAGGTCAGAAGTTGCAATGGCATGTATGGGTCTAAAACCAAACTGTTGGGAAAGTTGTGTTTTTTATGGCAGCTGCAGGAGAGAATCTGTTCCTCTGCCCATTTGAGCTCCTAGAAGCCGCTCACTTTGTTTGACTCATAGTTCTTTTCAGCCATCTTTAAAGTCAGCAAGAGTTGGTTGAGTTCTTCTCACAACCAGTCACTCTGACTCTCCTGCCTCCCTGTTTCATTTATACGGACCCTTATGATTACATTGAACTCATGGGGATAATCCAAGATAATCTTCTCACTTCAAGATCTTTAACTTAATCACATCTGCAAAGTTCCTTTTTACCACAGAAGGTAACATATTCACAGGTTTTGGTTAATTAGGACAAGAACATCTTTGGGGAGCCATTACCCTGTCTACCACAGTCTATATGAAAGCAGCAACAGTGAAAGAAATAAATCAGGGCAAAGAGACTTAAATACCTATACTGAAGGAACTATATTGCAAATAATCTCCTTAAAGGTCTTTGCTTCTGATCATGTTTCTATGATTGTAGTATATTGTTGTAGAGTGCAGGAAGAAGGGTAAGTTATGCCTGGGGTGAACCAAATCTTGTCTACTCACTTACTAATCACACGTCCCTAAGGGGCAAGTCATTTCATCTCTCTGAGCCTCAGTGTTTTATATCTGGGAAGGAGGTGATAAAAATATGCATGTCTCAAGGGGCCATTTTAAAGCTCATATGCTTTAGTCCATGCAAAGTACTTAGTATAATTCTTGGAACACAGTAAACACTGCTTCTTATCTTTCTTAGACCTGTTCCTTAAAACACATACTATATTTCATAAAGTACTATTAAATGAATGTTGTACGAATGATTTTTCCAGTGATGCCATTGTTGGATTTAATCATCTAATGATGCAACTTTCTTTGATTCTTCATTGTATAGCACAGGAAATAGTTTAGAATGCTGAGCTCTAGCACTTTAGTCATCACCCCAAACTTCATACAACGGAGACAATTGAATATTTAACTCTATTCTGGCCATTGCCCATTGGGTAAACTAAATGGGTCAGAGATAACTTTTACATCATCCTGACCATCTTAAACGTTACATTTTTAAGTTAAACATTACATTTTTAAGATGTGATAAAACATTGGTAACTGAGATATTGTCTTCATATATTACTTGAGACCTTATTAAAGCTTTGTTCATTATATGAAGTATTAGCCAGTCAATATTCATTTAGCTAACTAAAGCTTTTACAGTTCATGCTTCAGTTTCTTTCAATATGACGTTTTTTATATGACATACAGTTCCAGGAGGAAATTTTTGTTTTGACATGTACAATTAATATTTTAAAACCAGATGGAATAAAATTAACTCCTCCATGACACCAAAGCAAAGGCAATTAAGAGAAGGGAAAAGGAAAGTCTTAATCCTCCTTAGACAAGCTAGAGAAAAATAGCTCTAGTCTAGTGACTTTCAAAATTAAAAAATTCTTCTAACTTTCTTAAGCTAGGCTTTAATATATCCAATTGCATTAAAGCATTTGAGAACAGATAACCAGATCTAATTTCACTTCATGCTTTACTCTCAAGCCTTTAAATCCAGCCCCAAGAACCAAAAAAAGCATGGTATTGGAGGACAGTAACTGCAATATATCAAACAATTATATTGAACTACTTTATGGGATAAAAATAATGGAATTCATACTACAGACCTGGATCCAATAGAAATACATCGATGTCTATACATCGTGTTGTATTTCCCTGTGCTTCATCTCTATCTTCATCAAATCGAATCTATGCTGTGTTTAGATCCTACATGTTTATTCCCCTGGAATTTTAACTATCTTGAGATTATTTAGGGTTGGCAAATTTTGAAAATGTTACCAGTAATTTTAAATAATTTCATTTCATTCAAAAAGACAAAAGCATCAAAAAGTAATAATAATAAATATCTCAGTGACAAAAAGCTAGACTATATTGTGTCAAGGATTTTACAGAAAGAGAAAAAATTCTCATAATTTTTCATTTTGCAGTTAAAATGTAGAAAACTTCCTCAATACTTCCTAGACTTGAAGATTAAATTTAGAAGCTATTTATCACATTTTTAAATTAAAAGTGGGATAGCAATATGAAAAAAACTCAATGTTTAAAATATTTCTATTCAACATTGATCTGACACAGCAGACAAAACCCACCTTGTTATTTGGGATTGGATATGCTATGTGGTAGGCTTTCCCAAAGATTTAAGTGGAAATACTGCTGAGAACTCCAGAATGGCAGTTGTTGAAGGTTCTAACCATCTAAAAGTTGTTAAATTCCAGCCACTTAATATGAATCTGAACTCCTAGAAAGCAAATCTATCCAAATAAATTTAAAACTGATTATATTTGAAACTAGTGAATCTGATAATATAAGGCTGATAGAAATATGACTCAAATGGAAAAATCTAATATATATATATATATATAAGCTAGCAGAAAATACAAGTTAAATATAAGTAAGGCTGAACTAAGGTGACTCATATTAGTAGAAACATTATTAGCTACTGGAAATTAAAGGAGTTTTCTTTCCTAGAAAGACCTAAAGTTAAGTTGAAATTATTTGTGTAGATAAATAATTATATACTATTAGTAGATAAACTATACACTATTTTGGGAGTTAGACCAATTAAGAAAGAGTACAGCTAAGATCAGTCTATGGAAACCATGTTGCCACCTATTGAAAAATGATTAATTGATGTTTGTTTGCCAATAGCCAGAGATGACACGTACAGAGCAAATACTTCAACTTTTCTTTCTACTAAGTATAAAAGCAAATCTCATTGATTATGAAAACTTTTTCCCATTAAGCTTAAAATCTGGTCTCTAAGGAGTTGTAGTCTAATTCCCAAAATTACTGTTGCATTGTCTATTTCTCCTTTCAACTCTGTCCCTTTTTGATTCATTTTATTTCAGTGGATATAAGTTAGGTATGTATATGTCTACAGCATGTGCATAGCCTACTGGTCAGTCTGAGACCTAATGAGAGATCTATATCTTAGCACTCTTCTTAAAGTCTGTGGTTTGCAAATTAGATCAGATTTGTGTTTTCATAGGCCAGGGGCTAACCCAGGAGTTAACAAAATGGAATTATTACTTTCCCTAGATACGTCTTCTCTATCGCTGGCACGTTCTGATCCACCGGGTTTCAGTTTTTGGTCTTCGGGTCAGAAATTGTCTTCTGTGACTGCACTGCCTCTGGGGCTACATGGCAGGAGGACAGAAGGAGAGGAAAAGAACCAACAGTTTGGCACTACCCTCTTGGAGATGCAGTCCCACCAAAGGGAAAAAGTTTTGGCTGCAGGACCTC